>NW_010538910.1:0-15696 GCF_000687285.1 Phaethon lepturus
CTGCTCACCCTCCCTCCCCTGCACAAAAACCCATTTCTTTACACAGAGAAGATGAGTTCTCCTCCCCCAGTGCCTGTGTCTTTTTGCCTCCCGTTGCACATGAAAATGCTGACGGATTTCCCTGATCACTAGCCATGCTGGCTAGTGGCTAAAGCAGGTCATTTCAGACCCTGCACAGGTATTTCTTACCATATATTATAGTGAATAATGTATCCCCAGCCATGCAGCACAAGGCTTATAAGGCTATCTCAGTATTCTGGTGACAGCTTTAAACCACTCGACCATTGACCATTCAGGTCTCATGGTTTATAGAGTCACCAGCACACCTTGACAGGGTTATAGCCTACTTATTGGTATAAAGCATGGTTAGGGATACATTATCATAGCGTGTTGCTTCTGAAACAGGGCCGTGGGCTACCGGTGGCCTAGAGAGTCCTTGCTGGTGATCTGCAAAGGGCTGTGTGATGTGGACAGCCCGATTAACATCTACCTGCTAACCCACGATGAGCAATCGTAGTGACCTGAGGGACAGTGCTCACTCTCAGACCCTGGAGGGCGCGAAGCGCAGGTGGCTCTGACAAAAGGGAGGCTGCAAAAACCTGCTTTCTATGAAAGCGAGCACCCAACTGTGCCCGAAGACCTCTCTTTAACACTGGTGATCCAAAGGGTTGCAGTTCCTGTGGTGTTTTTACGCTCCAGCAGCCACCATGCAGGTTGCCACAAGGCTGAGAAACGTTTTGAAGAGTGCTGCTTCCATGCTATGTGGTTTATGTCCACCTTTTCTGGGTTGCTTCAGGTTGGATGCAACCTGACTATCTTGCTTGTGTACAAATGCCAATTTGGTTTGGCTCACGCTGAACGCTCATTAACAATTGCTAGAGTTAAGGTAGTTAATCACTACAGCTAAGGTTGAAATCTGGCTTTTCTTCTGATTCCAGATCCCAGCTCTGCAAGCTTTTCCCATCTCCCACAGAAAGGTTTCTTCCTTGTTTCCATTGTTCCAGCCTTGCTCTCCAGATTAGTGATTTTATTATAAAGTTTCCAAGGATTGTTTAAATTACCTTTGAATACAACATGCGCTTGTTCTGGTTGTTATTGCAGAGCTGGGACAATTTAACAAACAAGTCAGGCTAAAAATGTTGACCTCAGGTTGCTTTCTGATCTCATTCGATTTGTTAAATATTGAGCCAAATTTGGAGAAAAATTACCTTGGTACTTTGAAAGCCCTCAAAACTGGAACTCAGCAATAATGCATCTGTGCTTTAAAATTTCTCTCCCTGCACTCCCTCTTTAAGTGCTATTAAAGGAAATATTTGTTAAGGATATTTCAGCTATAGGACTGGTTAAATGGATCCATTACGGAATTACTACATGCCAATGTTCAGGATGCCTCTGAAACAAATGGACTCATTTTCTCAAATGTTATGTTTAAGTCTCAGTGAGCTCTCGACCACAGCCCCGTTTGACATATGCCTCTTCAGTGTCTTCTCTTAGTTTCCTCTGCAGCCTTGATCCTGCAGAGATTTATGCTTGTGATTAACTTTAAGCATGTAAATAGTTCCTCTGAGTTCAACGGGATGGTTACAGTTAACGGTAGGAGCATCCCTGACGGGGCTGAGGCCAGCCTCAGCCGCGCTCCTGTGGACGCTGCTGCCAGATGTGCACAGTTTGGGATCAGCCAGCTGCACAGACCTGACCTGGGTCAGCTATCCTTGCAGCATCACATCTTACCAAGTTAGCCAGAGCACGCACTGCACAGCTTTTGTGCCAGCTTCAATTTTATTCCAGCTTTCTGCAAGCTACGGGGGGATGACAGGCGATATTTTAAGGTATAAAGTCAGAGTCACAGACAAATAATACCAAACGCACATTGAGTCTGCCAGCAGAAGTTAACCTGTCAGCACTCCCTGGAAAGATCTGAATTAGCAGATCAGCTTCACATCAGATCAGCATTTGTGTCATGTGGCCCCAGTCTTTCTGACCCAGTACTCAGAGCCTTAAAGCCTGACTTTCTTGCCTGTTGAATCCAGGCTTCAGCAGGTTTCAGACAGCGGGGTGATTGCTTACCTCTGCACAGTAAGTTCTGCTACTACGAGGCTTTAGTGGAGTTTTTAGAAAAGGGGGATAAAATCCTGCAATGTGTAGATGTGTGGCTATTAGTCTTCCCATACTCTTTTTCCCCGAAGAAAGGAAAGATGCAAGATACTGAAGACGAAGTCAAATAAGCAGAAAAACTTTTGTGGATATAAATTTACCCTGTACAACCTGGTACACATGGAGGGGGGGCAGGGGTAATAGGGAAAATATTGCTGCCAGTACACTGAACAGTACAAAAACCTCCTCAAACCCCACCCTTAGCAGCTCCGTGCATGACACCGCATGGGGTGGGATGGCACTGACGGTACAGGTAGACTGAGACTTACTTGGGACAGCTTGGTTGCTTCGCATTCAGCTTCTCAGCTCAGGTTTACACTTCGAGTACAATAAATCCATGAGTCCACGATCACATCTCTCCTCTTAACGCAAATCCCTTTGCTAGATCCCGATCCCTGCCGCTGGGCCAAGCCGCAGCAGTACTGAACCAGGAGCGCAAGGGGAGGAACCGGACCCACCTCTGCAAAAGAACAGATAGATCATAGTGCAGATGGAACAACGGAGGGATACACAACTAATTATATGCACAAGTGCGGGGTATTTGTTACTGTAAAGTGCTCACAAAATTCACAGGCGCCTAAGACTTACGATGGCACCACCCACCGCTGCCAGAGAATTAATGGGCAGCCTTTTCCCTGCACTAAGGCAGACAACCGAGGGGGTACTCCGTCATCCAGGGGCGAGAGCGGGGAATGAACGCATATACAGTACTCCCCTCTAATGCTAATGGAGCCTGGCACCGACATTAGATTTACACCCTCCCTCGAAACGTACACGGGGGGAAGGCAGCTCCCCCAGGCTGCCTTCTGAACGGCGTGGTGCTGCAAAGCTGCTCTCCGCTCACCCTGCCCCAGCCCCACTGAGGCGTGCTGCCTGCTCCCCACCTCCGCCGCGCCCAGCTTCACGGGGAAGGACCGCGCACATCTGCCTCGGCCCAGCGCCCCACGGCACGGGTGAGCAGAGCGGTGCCTGTCCCCTGCACGCTCCCATCCTCGGCCCCAGCGTTAGAGGCTCGCTCCGTTGCATGTACCCACCATCCCACCATGAACGCTGGGCAGCGGCCAGCATTTTGGTCCTCAGGACCAAGAGAGCATCCCATGACACTACAAAGGGTTAAACAGTCCTTTTACAATCCCTCTGCTCACCAAAGAAACAAAAGCAAATGGAGAAATTGTCCTTCCCCCTTCCCTCCCACCATCTTTGCTTTGGGTTGGGAATGGGATTTTGACCTGAGGAATAATAAACCTAACAACGGGGAATGTGTGACTACTGATGTGCCACTCGCAGAAGAGGCAGGCTCGAGATACGCAGGAAGAGAGGGACAAACCATCAGGGAAGATCTCATGGATAGACTTTTCCATCCTTGGCTCCGTGTATGACCCAAGTCCCTTGGGCAGAGCCAGAGCTGGTCCCCAGCCCCAGCCCTGGAAGGAGCCGGGGCTCGGGAGGGAGCCCTGGGGACCGGGTGGGAGCACGGCTGGTGCTCACACGCCTCTTACTAACACAGCCAGAAGCACAGGCCCCACGCGGAACTGCAGAGGAAGGACTCCCGCCCAGCTTTCAGAAGCAGCCTTCCTTCGTCCCTGGCGGTGGGCCCGCTCCTGGGCAGCGTCACGGCGCGGCGGGAGTGACCACAGGCCTGCTGAAGAACTCCCTGCAAATAATTCACACCAACTTGTTTAAAGGAGCAAATGGGTTTAATTATTAGTTACAATCTTGTCAATAATTATCACCCCATCTGTGGGTAATAAATGGCAGCTTCTCACAGACTGCATCATTAGAGTTTAAGGACACCAATGGGGTGCATTAAAATGCTGAGGAAAGCATTGATCTGGTGTAAAAATGCTCTTTACAAATTACAGGCACGGGTCAAGCCCGCCGCTGAGTCCTCCCTCTCCCCGTCTGACGCCAGCCTGCCCCCTCCTCTCGCCGCGCGTCCTGCCGGTACCCCAGCCCGAGGCTGCCGAAAGGCAAAGGTCCGGGTCTGCGCATTGCAGGGCGCCCAGACCTTGCGGAGGGCTGTGGGCTGTACAGAGCGCAGGCTGCGTGGTAACCAAGGGGCTGGTATAGAGCACCGCAGCTCCGTCCTGGTCCGCTCTGCCGCTTTATTCCCACAAAGGAGCTGGCCCGGGCGCCTTCACAGCGGTTTTTATCCAACGGGCAAGAGAAGCAGGAATATGGAGGCAATGTTTCCCAAAATGCAGCTCCTTCTGGGGTGGAAAAGCATCAGTCATCACACAGCAGGACTTCTCGGAGGAGAAATGATGACTCCTTTTTTTTTTTTTTTTTTTTTTTTTTGAACTGCAGGCTGGA
Source organism: Phaethon lepturus (assembly GCF_000687285.1). Classification (NCBI taxonomy): domain Eukaryota; kingdom Metazoa; phylum Chordata; class Aves; order Phaethontiformes; family Phaethontidae; genus Phaethon; species Phaethon lepturus. Next base: position 4,468 of record NW_010538910.1, read on the forward strand.
ATATAGGCCGGCAGAATGTAATTATCCAGGCTGGAATTTGGCCAAGATGCTGGGGCTAACAGCCCTACTGTTTCAAAATATGCCACAGTACCCTAAATGATCACATCTTACAGGATTTGATTTTGCATTTCATCCAAAACAACATTGGGAAGTCGATGAGTAGTATAAGCATAAACTAGTCCCACTTATTCCCATACCTGCTGAAAGTTCAGCCCAGAACGGCTCCTGAAAATTGCTGTCATTTTCTGTGCAAAACATTGAAAGAAGTCAGTGGTTTTCTTCCCTTTGCAAATTCCCTGCAAGCGGTTTCCATTTTTTTTTCAGTGAAAAATACATCAACTTTCAGAAGGGTAAACTTGAATAAAGCAAGATATTTCCATCTGAAAACAAAAAAAAAAAAAAAAAAAGAAGGGTATTTCTTTCCTCTACAACAATTTTAGATGGACCTTTTTTTTTTTTTTAGCTTTTGTTTTTTTGATTTGTCCTGTTAGGACAGACAGAGGATTAAGATAGCTAATGGGCAGTCTGTACTGGCAAACAAAACTAACGCCTAAATGGCTCTTTGCATGTACAAGTGGTAAACTCTCCATTAACAAGAGAGCTACATTGACAGAGGCAGGCTGGACTACAACTGAGCCACAGTGCAAATAAACCTCTGCCAGGGCCCATACACAGCCCTGTCAAACACCGTGCCCCCCATGCTTGCAGCCTCTCCCCCCATTATTAAATAGCTCCAAATGCTCCCTGTGGCTTTGAATGCTATGCAAATATTGGCAGAAGGATGTACGCTACCAGAAAGAGCAACTCCAAACTTTTTTGGAAAGCGGCATCAGGACTTGCAGTTTCTCTTTTTACTTCAGTGAATAAAGTTCATCCGCAGAATAAATCCTGCTTTTAGCTGACTCAGGCCATTTGCTAGCTCTTGCTGAATTTGGCCAATCATCCCCCGCAAGGGAAAAACAGAAAAGGAAAAGGTAATTTTGAAAAGTCAAAATACTTCGTTTTCTATTTTGGAAAAAAGAATCGTTATAATTGATTTTTCACATTGAAACGTCTTCTCTTTGTGAAACATAACTGCTTTTCTAAAAAGGACAGTGGCCATCTGTAAACAACACATCTCAGACTGGAAAAATTACAGTGTCCTTCCGTTTTACTGGAATACCTAGAAAAAATTCCACCTCAGGTTAACCAGGGGAAACCAAACCTCTCTTAATTTTCAGTTGTACAAATGAAAGAAAAGGAACGAAAGGGACATTCAGAAGCAAATTCAGATGCCACAGCTGCTGGGAGCTCAAGAGGAGAACGTGGAGCATCCGATCAGCTCTGCGGCATCCCCAGCGCGCACGTCCTGCAGCGGCCTCGGCGTCCCGGCTCTCTGCACGTCATTTTGTGGAAAATCTCAAACTGTCACTTTATCTCACACACATGAGCTGCACTTAGATGAACTGCCCCAATACTGCAATTTCCCAGCTCACATCTAGTTTCCATCACATCCCTCTCTGGTGCTGAGGAGAACGTAAAGAGAGAAAATAAACCAAAATGCAGAAAACATCACGTTCAGCTCTTAATTTGTAGCCATTTGTACTCTACTTCTAAATATCACCGTAATTCCTTTGATTTCCTGGAAATGTAAGTGAATCCTAAAAAGCAGTGTGACTTTTAGAAAGAATATAGTTCTGGCAGCCTGCACCAGAAACAAATTATTCCCATGTTGTAATGCATAATGCACAGTAAGGTCTGCATGAGAATTGGAGCTGGCCGCTGCACAAACACAATTCCACCAGCGAAGCTTCCAGCCTCATTCATACCACCCGTTCTTCAAATTTGTTCCCGTTTTAAAAAATGCCATGTCATTTAATTGACCGATTCCATGCCACAAGCAGTTTGCAAACACAGTTGTTTGAGGAAGATACGCCCTGGCTGATTTGTAGAATCCCTGAGCAATGCATTCAAAATAAATCAGAACCGATTCATGGCCGGTTGAGTAAATACAGGGAACGGAGGGCCTGGCACAGGTACACCAACACCAATGACAATTTGCTGAGTTCACCCCAACTAATTTTTGTACCTTCTTCCATTTCACTTTCTGCAAAATTCCCAGCGGATCACTTTACGGTGAGGGGTATGTTGCAAACCAGGGGTGTAATGAATGGACAGAGGAGAAAAATCGCAAAAGCACATATAAAAAATCCCCTGGGTAAATATTTGCATTGGAGACTGGACCTCAAGATTCACGGCGTGCAGTGAGGGGTCAGAAGCATTACGGGCCCACTCAAAACCAAGGCAACTTGAAACTGGGAAGTGGGGTTGTGAGTGAGCTGGTCGGAATCAGCGTAACCTCACCAGCGTCCGGGAGCTGTGTCTTTTATCGTCGCTGAAGATCCCAACCCTTCATTTGTGTGTGTACGTGCAGGCGTGCTCACATATTTAATGCAAACACACACAAGCGTGCGTGCGCTCACACGTTCTTAAAATGTATGTGCATATATTCCCCTATTCACAATGAAGTGTTTATGAGCAAGCTATCAAGAAAGAGTTTTCACTGAAATTATTCAGTGAATGACTTCAAACAATGAATACATTGCAGGAAATGGCGATTGGCTCCAGAGCAATCCGCAAGCAGAAAAGAAGGCAAAAGCAGTTGAATAAATGGGTGACTATGAATTACTCATTTAGCTGCATTATCTTCTTGTGGTCCCAATTCAGCAAATGCCTAAACACCCACTTCCCATTAAGGGCATGAATAGTCCCATTGATTCAATAGGGTTATTTTCTCTGCCTTCCATGGGGCAACTCGAATACTTAAATTTAAGCAAGCGCTTAAAGTGCTTTGCTGAATCAGGAGGTATGTCCACACTGTATATACCTGTGTTATACAGAAGGTCAGATTAGCTGATCAAAGAGTCGTTTATGGTCTTAAGATCTATAAATCTATGAATAAAACCAGCCTTTGCTGGAATTGCTTCCCCATAACCTTCCTGAGCACTGGAATTCATCCACACCCCAAAAATATTAATACAACACTCCGTACTTAACTCTTTTCATATTATACTAAATACGCCACTAAATAAACCTCTTAATATTCCAGTATATTTTGCAATGAACATTTTCCCGGTACGCTAGAGCGATTCCTCCTTTTGTGCCATCCAGAACACAATCCCCATGAAATACTGCAGTAAACATTTCTCTGAGTACTACAGCAAACACTACCGGCATTAGCAGATTAACCATTCCACTGAGCGCCATATTAAGCACACATTTAAATACTGAGAAAAGACGTATAGCCTCCTCTTTCCACTGCGCCTCGTTACCCTGCCGAGATCCATATTTTTCTGCGCGGAGTCGACCAGCCCTGTGCATACCTGTTCCGTTCCCTCCCCTCCTGACGCCTCTCCCTCGCTTTTTCTCCTCGTTTTGTTCATCCTGGAGCCGTTCTTCTGGCTCAGAAAAAATTGTCAGGGGGCAGGAAGGGGGGGGATAAAGGCAGAGGATTTGGCACATTGTTCAACCACAAAATCAACAACAAATCCATGCTGTGTGCACGGCTCTGCCCCTCTGTCTCTCTCAGCATTGCTGAACGTTGATGGAGAAACATAGGTTACCTGTGGGTCCCCCCTCCCTGGACCAAAAGAAATAATTGGTGCTCTGAAGTAGCAGGTCTTGACTGGTGTCATTTGGAGTTATAAAGTATTGTTTGGGTTTTGCAGGTGTACTTTAATGTCAGTGAAATTACCGTGCTCAAAGCCTTCAATGGATTCATCTTTAGCAAGTGTTTAAGAGCCATTGACTCGTCTCTTGTTGCTGACAAACCATCTAGATTCAACCCATGGTTCTGTTCAGCTTTTCTCCTTTCCCTCCTCTCTCTCTCTCTCTTTCTCTCTCTTTTTTCCTCTTTTTTTTTTTTTTACTAGCAATTTGATGTTTGATCATTTGAGGCAATGAGGCGGAGGGTAATTTACGTTATCAGGGAGGTATGAGGGGTGCTGGGAACCCAGACGCAAGGCCCATTCGCCTGCTAAAGCGCCATCGTAATGTAATGAGACTCCAGTCAAGTGCAGCTAGTAATGGAGAGGAACATTTCCCATTCATCTGCCTACCTGAGACTCCACCGAATACGACAATAACTTTTGCACGGGAGGAGCAGGGGGGGACACGGCGAAGGGGGGCCGGAGTCCCCACGGCATGACTCCGTCTCATGGAGAAGCACCACAGCCTCATCCTTTAGACCGTTGAGGGAAGCAAATTAACACAACTCAGGAAGCCACAAAACAGGTCGCTGGAAGTGCTTAATCCTTCGTGGGTCCTTTCCGGCAGGCACCTGGTCAGGACAGACCCCCAGCCTTCCCGGCCAGGCCGGGACCGGGTCCCCTCCGTGGTCCCTCAGCTGCGGCATCCCCCAGGGCAGAGCCGGACCCTCGCGCAGGGGCAGCTTGGAGAGGATGGGTGCACCAGAGCAGGCCACCAGGAAGGTGCCTGCATATCAACTAGCAGAAGTTGAAAAAAGGAGGAAAACAATTTCCCAGAACTGCTCCAAGGCTGTTTTCCTCCACAGGGGTTTCCAAAAAGCACCCTTTTCCCTGATTGCCCCTAGTCAGCTCCATCACTTGCCTGCCAGTGTGGCTTCCTATTACAAAACCAGAGTTTTGAGAAACTCCTTCCATTTGTTTTTAAGTGTGGAAAACAGGACAATGCAACTGCATCAACAATTCCTTTTAATACCATTTTCCAATATCAGTCAAAAGACAAACAAAAACCCAATCCCGCCCCACACTTGTAGCACCCTGGATGTCCCCCCGCAGGGGGATTTCATTCTCCACGGCCATGTCAGAGCAGTCCCCTCCTGCCAAACGCTCTGGAGGAGCAGATACAAAATCTGCTCCATGGTGTCCCGGGGGGGCTGCTCCTACGACAAGGATGAGCATATCTACATCACCCTGACCGGCGGGGAAACTGAGGCGCAGAACAGTGCGCCATGCCATGCCGTGACAAATAAAATCCAAGGGCTCGTTTCTTTTTTCAGAGAATGATTTCCCAAGGATGCTGGGAGTCATTTCTGTCCCCCCCACACCTCAAACTCTGCTCCTCAGCCTTGGCCCTTGCCTCTATAACCCTCCCTGGCTGCAGATTCACTTTCTAATCTGCCCGTGTGGTGCAGTGCCGGGGCCTCCCAGCAGCACGGTAATAGCAGCAGCAGTAATACCCACCACCACCAATAACAAAGATGCACATATTCAAGTTCTCGCAGGCCACCCTGCTACTCTGCACACTTTGTTTGCAAGCTGAGGGTAATTATAGCTCGAGGGAAGCTCCTGGATGCAAACAAATCTCCCGGTACAAAGACCTCGATGTATGTCAAGGGGTGTAGGTGGCCAGGGTGAGATACAGGAGCAGGAGAGATTAATTTCCTTCGTCAGCTTGTCCTAAGCTTGCTGTCTGTTCCCAGAACTCAGCCTGAGAAAGGGAGAGGAAAGGAGAGGGGGAGCAAGAGGGAGAGACCTCAGCTCCCCCTCCCAGCCCTCACCAAATTCCTGCCACATGGACCCTTCCAATTATATCCACGTTTGAAAGGCTGCTGTCAGGATGAAAGGCACAGAGCAGTAATGAACTGACGATTAATTTGCAGTTGGCTCACCCGGTGCGCGAGCATCTCTCAGGCTCGCTGCATGCGGGTGCTAAATATGACGATGTCAGCATTTGTCAGCCAGAGCCAGGGTTACCCTTAATAAGAGTCTCTCTCTCTCTGCTGCCTGATTCCCCGCTGCCAGCTTTCAGGGGCTCCAGCTGGGCTCCCCACCTTCCCGAGGGCGAGGGGAGCCCTGGACCAGCCCGGTAGCTGCCCAAGTAGCAAGAGGAAGGGAAAAGGAATGACCCTCTGCCCTGGCAAAGCGGCAGGAGCAGCTGCCAGCGCCAACTGCCTCTGCCCATGCCAACTTTGACCTGGGAGAGTTACGGCTTTTGCTGGCACGAAAATACCTCAGGATGCGACTGAGCACGTGAGCACCAGGCATGCCTGGGCTGGGATCCTTTGCACCTCCAAAGCTAGCGGCAAATATCACAGCCCCTTAATCCATGCCCAAAACAAACCTCTGCAGGAGCAGCTGCCAGCGCCAACTGCCTCTGCCCATGCCAACTTTGACCTGGGAGAGTTACGGCTTTTGCTGGCACGAAAATACCTCAGGATGCGACTGAGCACGTGAGCACCAGGCATGCCTGGGCTGGGATCCTTTGCACCTCCAAAGCTAGCGGCAAATATCACAGCCCCTTAATCCATGCCCAAAACAAACCTCTCACTCTCCACATTCAAGTCAGCATCGCCATGTCAGAGGGGGCACAATGGCCAGGGAGTGCGACCCACCCTGAGTTTCAAGCCAGAGCTGTTACGGAGGAACACCCTTCCCAGTACGTTGCAAAATCGGGTTGCCAGCAGCTGGTTATCAGGTAGCCCATTAAGGGTCGACGTAGCCTGATGGAGCTGGGCTCCTCTCCTCCTCAAACGCCCCTGCCAGCCCCGGCAAGGAGGCAAGCAGCACGCACTTGGGAACCACTGTGTCGAGCGCTCTGGGAGAGCACGCGGAGGGATCGGCTGTGCTCCGAGGAGTTTGCAGGCTAAGCAGCCAAGACGTGCCTGGGTGCAGGAGGGACGCGGTGGAGAGCGCGTGACGGGGCTGGGAACACAGCCCGCGTTTTCTGCATTAAGGGGCCTGTCATCAGGCCACGGGGAACGCTGTTTTGCAGAGGGGAGCACAACACCTGCTCAGGAGACACAAACATTCAAAGTAAAGCGCAGTCCCTTGGCATCGCACAAAGCCATCGCCTGCACACTCCCAGGGAAGCCAGCGTGCGCACGATGGACCTGCGTATTCCATCCACCCTTCTGTGTCCATCCGCCAAACCCGGACACTGCAACTTCTTTCCTCATTCTCACAACAGGAATGGGAACCAGGCCTGAGCCATTAGCTACTACAAACGTGCTTAACCTCCAAAAGATATTTTCTTCAACTGTCCGAAGTTGGGCACCCCAAATCGCTGGGCACCTCTGAGAATCGCAAGGCAACATTCTTTGACGGATGTGGGGCAATGCGTAGGGCATTAGAAGTGTTCATACAACAGCCTCCTTTTAGACTGCCCAAAGGCCTGTAAATTACGTTGCACACCTCTCTTTCACTAGATGATCATCTAGATTATTAGACCTGGCTTCATGTTATCATGTTGGGATCTGAAAGATGGGTGCATTGATTTCATCTTGGGCATGGACTTCTAGAGCTCCAGAGGGCTGATTAGCAGAGCATGAAAATCAGCTGCAAATGGCTGAAAAGCCTGGAATTATAAACCAATCGCTGTACCCTTCCCGCTGCAAATATTGCCTAGCATCAGTATATATCCCAGAACGTGCATAAAATCCCCAACACCTGCCATTATAAGGGTGGGATTCCTGTGGGAGCCCATGTGCTCTAATATCTTGTCATTGTTACCCTTCCCACTGCATATAAACAGTGCTCCTCTGTGGATGCCAAACCGCCAATACCAGCAGATTCGGTAGGTGCCCTAAAGCCTCTGTCACTAGTTGGGTTTATCATCACAGCTCCCCTTGCTTGAGGCCAAGCCCATTGGTGTGACTGGCCTGGGATCAGGCGGTTTCTCCACACGCTGCTAGTCTTCACCTCTTTCATGGAGACATGGACATCAGCTGAGAGCTATTTCTCCTTGGGACACTTTTTCTTAGGGAACTTCACATCTGAGCTGGCTGGAGCATCCTGTGAGTTCATGGCACTTACAGCAGCTGGTGTTGCTCAAAGTAAGAAAAACAAAGGTCCTAGAAAAGAATATTCCAGAAAAATGGGTGCCTTTTCTTTTGAGACATTCTGAAAAAAACTGCTGATGGTTGTTTCAGAGTGACATTTAGTTCTAATTTTATTTGGATGCTATTAGACAATGTTTACAGAGCTCAGTCACCAAAAGAAGCATCCTTTTTCACCTTGAACAAGACATTTAATTTAATCAAAAGGGGTGTTGTGGGCTCCCCTCCTCCCCAGCCTCTTGATTTGCAAAAAAAAGTTTCGGCAAAACCAGATTATGGCCAGGTATGTGCGTTTGATACCGCCTGTGACTAGAGAGTCTGCTATTCACCCAGTTCTGGTACACGTATAACTTTATTTTATCGCTAGAGTCTTGGGGTGCCCACACAACCGGCCAGTCAGTTTCCCTGCAGGAAATCACATTCCCTGTCTGGAGGAAAATGCGGAATGAAGAGAGGCAAAAAGATATTTCAGAGATGGGATCTACTCACAAGACGAGTGCTCGGGATGGTCTGAGGTCCATCTTAGCAAAATGGACACGTTACTCCAGTCGCAGAGTGCCCTGGCAGTGTTTGATCCCCGGTCCTTCCTGCCATACCAGGCTGAGGAAGGGGACAACGGTGGTGGGCCTGTACCACCACTGCCTCTGTAATGTACTTCACAGAGTCTTTCGTTTCTGGCCGCAGGTCCACGTGTACCCTACAGCTCTTGCCATAATCACAGACGTGTTTCTACCGCGTAAGCCGCGGCATTCCAGGCACTGCTCCCGGCATCGCTCTCCCTCCCTCCCAGTGCTTCCCCGGCAGACGTGCAGGGTGTCCTGCCGGTGGGAGACAGCCCCGGTCCAGCTCACGCACCGTTTTAAAAAACTTGCCTCCATTAGAGCTTTCTACGAAGATGCCTTCCAAGCCGCTTTTCCTGCCCGCCGAGCAGGCCCGGGCCTGGGAGAGCCGCTTTTTGGCTTTCCCCGCTCCCCCCGCCCTGCCCGGCTCCCCGTGGGAGCTGGCTCGGGGCTGTGCCGTGCCTCGGAGCGGAGCGGGAGGTGGCAGAGTCACGGCACCGACACCGCTTGGCAGGCGCTCCTAATGACGCTGCGTCCACGGGAAAGCCAAACGCAGCCCTCGGAGAGCCGAGGGCTCCTCTGCAAAGGAGACCTGAGCCCTTTAAGGAAGAGAGAGGAGCAGAAATCAATTGTCTGCTTGCCTTCCTCCCCAGGCCCCCCTCTCCCCCTCCTCCATCACCACCACCACCACACACGCACCCTATTCACCCTGCTGGAAGGTGACATTTGCTATTAACCTTATATTGGGCCATTTTGTAAATCAATGTCACTTACATTTAATAACAAGTGTAATCAAAGGAATTATGCAAATTTAATTTGATGCTTCTTGAATTATGCAAATCTGCACCACATATAATGGCTTCTGACATGTGCCCAGTTGGAGAACGTTCCATTACCTCCTCTCTTATTACCCCTATTATTATTTTTATTTTTTTATCCTGTGGTGGGGGGGAGGGAGAAGGGAGGGAGCAGCAGTTAGGCTTGGAAGCAGGGGGGACAAGCGAGTGCTGGGGGAAGAGAAGGGAAAGAAGAGGGGTGGTGGAGAAAAGCGCTCCTTTGCCTGCATTTTGAGTAGAAAAGCCTCCTGAAGGCATTTCTGTTATTGTTATTGCAGAGCAAGGAGAGCAGGATGGGGGGGGGCGGAATGGGGATGGGGGGAATCATTTCCCATGAATGGCTTTGCAGGCAATAATACTATAAGCCTCTGATTCTAAATTACTGCCCTTCCAGTCCTATCTCCAGCACAATATTACTCTCCTTGGCCTCTTCTTCCTGAATTACTAGGCGAGCTGGGGGAGGGTGAGGGAAGAGGGGAGCAGGACCCACGGAGTGGAAAATGCAGAATGAACGGGAGAAAGGGGATTTTGGGTTTTTTGCTCCATGACCACCCCAGGTACCCCTACATCCTTATTCCTCCCGCCAGGGCCCCAGGAGAACAGCTGTTCTTTTCCCCTTGCTTTTCCCACTGCTCACTTGTTTCCTTGCACGTGACCCCAAGATTGGGGAAAAACAGCCATAAGCCACAGTTTGCAGCATCTTCTCAGAAACCTGGGTCATCGACAGCCAGTGGCACCCCAAGTTCCTCCCTTTGAAAGGACTTCAGTGTCTGCGGCACCAGAAGTCAGCTTGGACCAGCCTCTTTCTCCATTGCTTTTGCTTGTCAGAGATGGCAAGAGGATTTCATCATCACAGAGTGGACCTGAAAGACAGCGCAGTGATGGCAGTAGAACATATGACGCTGGACCACATTTTCCTCTGCTGGACCACTCACAGCAACTGATGAGTGACTCTTGCCACGGTAATTTATGCAACGTGACCTTGGGCAAGACTGCTCCCACCTCTGTGTCTTGGTGTCCTCACACTTGCGCAAAGCAGATAAAGAAATCGATGTGTCTTTTGGAAGGAGGAGAAGAAAGAGAAGACAAAGTGCATTTTTAAAAGTCAGTATGGTCCTCTAATGTGATTGATACACATCATAATGGAACTAACACAGTTCCATCATTTCTATAAAGCAGAGTCACTAATATCAGAAGTATTCCCACTCTAGATTTGAGAAGTCTAGATTTGAAAATCAGAGGAAGACTTCTACACTTCCCAGTTTACACCTGCCACGTTTCCTTCCACAACTCTTCCAGAAACACTGATTTTTTTCCTCTTTGCTCTAAATATTTCTGCTTTATTACATAGTCCTACAAGACTACAGTTTTTTCTCTGATGGAAGATAATTTCCAGAAACATACTCTGCATTTACATATTAAACATAATAAACCAGAAAACATGTGCAGATTAATTTTTTCGTACCTGTCAATAGTTCAAAATCTTTTTAAGGCTAAAGAAAAGTTTTTTGGTTTAATGGAAGGATTTTTCATGTGTTATCAGAAATATACTCTCACAGAAATTTTGGTGGGAGGAAGCTGTCCCTACTCTGCCCAAACTGAAAATCATTTGAAGTTCATTGTGGAAAATGCCATGTTTCAGCCAGTCCTTGATAATATGGCTTCTACCAACAATGGGGTGAAATGGATGTGCTTACCTCACTTCATGGCTAATATCTGCTGGGCTTGGAAAAGAAACACATAACTCACCCAGGGGATGCTGCAGACGTTACCTTGCAAGTCCTGATGGTATCTGGCAGCACGACCAGCAGCTCTCCAACGCCATCGGCACTCCACCACTGTCGCCACTTCTCCGTAGAGCCCATACAGAAAAGAAGGGTGGATCTGCTCCCCAAGAGCTGCGGCTGCAGGTGGAAATCCTGCTGGGAGGCCTCAGTCCAGCACCTTCTTTGGCCCTTGTCCAGGGAGCCCAGGTCCCATGCTCCCCAGCCTCCGGGGCCGCGGTGCCTGGAGGGAGGGTGTCAGCAGGCATGTC
>NW_010538910.1:15727-19642 GCF_000687285.1 Phaethon lepturus
TTGCTCACCTCTGCTTGAGGTTGTTGATTCACTGCCCAGAGACTGTGTCTGTCATTAGGAGGCTGAAGAAAAGAATGAAGCTCATTTCAGAGTCAGATACATCAATAACCTATGAAGACCTCCTCAGCCCAAGGCTTCTGGACTGCACAGAGGACATAGAACTTTTGCCTTGCCTTGCCTTGCCTTGCCTTGCCTTGCCTTGCCTTGCCTTGCCAGCAGACGACACCCATGGCTCCCATGGACATGAGGATGGTCAGGACCTACTCCTGTCCCCTGGTGCCAGGCGCTGCACAAGCAGATCAGCAGGAGGGTGCCCATCGCAAAGTGCTGCAGCCGAAGTACCACTGCTGTGGGTGCCCACCCCACACAGCCCTCGGCCCTGAAGGTACTTCTGGGAATCAGGTTAATGAGTGCATGGAGATAAACTTGTCCCTGGTGTTAAGCCTGCTGAGGTCAATGGAGGTACCAAACAGCCCGTAGGGTCCTATTCCTGAATTCAAGAGGTGTGTAGCAGATGGAATTGCCTCTCCCGCAGAGAGAGCTCAGCACACAATATGCTGTCTCATAGCTGGTGGTTTTGGGCTTATGTCTCCATGGAGCTTTTCAGGAGGATGTCTCTGAACAACTCCAAGTGTGGATATTCCAGGAGAAAAGGGTCTGTGTTGGAGTTTGTTGGGAATAGCTGTCAGGAACAGTCCTGCTGGGCTAGAAAATGTCCTGCCTACTACACTACAGCCAGCAGCACCAGGCACAGAGCTAAAGCACGGTACACTGGTGACTATTGCAATGTGGGATCACTGCTGTCTGTGTGTTCCTCAACTCTAGCCCCAGCTGGAAGACGCCAGGTACAACAGAGCAGCCAGAGGAGCCTGAAAGTCAAAGCCTGTTCATCAGGCAATCTGTTTCCCGGAGCCTAGGTCCTGATGCTGTAGGTTGATTTAGAAATGGGCAATGCAAAGTTCCCAAGTCTAGGCTGAAAGCCCTTTGTGCCATTGCTGGGAGAGGGAATTTTCTTGGCTTGAGCCCTGGAGGGGGCATGTTGGGCTCCTGGAGGGTTACCATGTTTGGGGTAAACAAATAGAGTGGGGAAGTGCCTCTGAGAGCCATAATTGACACAAGGGCTCTAAAAGGAACGGCTCCCAGCGGGAGGCCACGCTGCTTGAAGTTTCCTCACTCTCCCCTTCCCTGAAAATCACAGGTCATCACTTGCAGCTGCCTCCTCCCCACTAAAACTGTAACCAGCGAAGAGCCATAAAAACACTGAAGCACAGAAAGGCTGGGAATCCGATCTGATGAGAAAGGACACACTGATCAAATGACCATGAAACATCCTGGGAAGCAGTTTGGAGGGAGCAGGCTGGGACAGTGCAAGAGAAGAGTTCCTGGAGGAAGATGGTGAAAGTTTCAGAGGCAGCAGAGACAGGGGTGAAAGAAGGCCCCTGAAACATCTAGCAGCCATGTGGAGAGGAATTTCCAAGGAAGATTTCATGACACGTGACAAGGTCTTGCCACCCCACTCCCAGAAAGGACTTAATCTCTTGTGCCCTTGATACTTTACACAATGCCCAGAGCAAACACCAACTCACTGACCGGAGAAATTGGCATGATCTTTTTAATGAAAATAAACTTTTAAATGAGACCTGAAGAAGAAACGAGATTATGCACAGTCCTACTTGTGACCAGGGTCCCAGCTCGCCCACTGCTGCCTGTGCTTGGACAGGGTGTACGGGAGCTAATGGTTGTCGTACTGCTCTGTGCCTCAGTTTCCCCACTTATAAGGAGAAGACAGGACAGACACTCACCTCACAGGGCTGGCACCAGCCCCACCAGCAGTCACTCTTCTGCAGTGTCACTCCGTTGGCATCAGTAGAGAAGCCTATTGCTTAGCAAAGAAAAAAGGGGTGCTGAGGGTGATGCCAGGAGGCAAGATGTTGCCATTTGCCCTCGCACTGGCAGTGCCAGAGGACTGGGAGTTTCACTGGAAAGGCACCAAAGTTTCTCCTTCCTTTTAGAGTAGATGAGAGGAGAAGAGTCACATTTGATGTAGAGTGGGTCATATGTAGAAACGAGACCTAGGAGCCAGACAAGAAACACAGGTAAACGTCACATGTGAAACTAAACAGGTAGATCAGCTGACCTGTTACAGTGAGCTAGTTATATATTTTGTTATTATGCTTTTAGAGGCTTTTAGGCTCTGTGTTACATAATTTAATTACTGCAAAGAGCTCCAGGAGTTAAACATTTGGAAAAAACTATTTTGAGGATGGGTATCCCCTGACTGGGATTTGCATGGACAGAGTCTCCCAATGTCCATAAGCTGGCAGGCACCTGAAGAAATGCAGAAGCAGCAAAGTGGGGACCAGAGGGAGCCAATCTCTTTTGGGGCTCATTCCTCCCAGCACCCTGAAAGTTTTGGCAGATCCTACTGGCATGAAACCCCACAGCCTGCTTCCCACATTGAGCTGGGAAAAGTCCTGACACATAGATTAGTGGCAGCAAGAATGTCTAGCATCTGTTAGATGGGCAAAAAACAGTGAGGCCCCGTGGAGAACTGTCTCTGTCTACTTGCTGTGAGGGCCACTTACCACAGGTCCCTGGCAAAAGTCAGCATCACCCTGCCCCGGCTCCCTCTCACAGCCCAGCCCAGCCTCCCCTGGTTCAAGCAGCGGTCCCACATCTTTGCAGCCCACGCCCAGGCCCAGGGGTGCTGGAGGGTTTCGGGGCATCACTCAGAGGGTCTATCCCCAGCAATGCCATGGGAGTCACCCGTCCGAGGGCTGCTTTTACTCCGGTGAAGCAAATTCACACCAGTGTGATCCTGTCAGCATCAACGGAGCCTCACAAGAGGGTGAATCCTGCTTGCTCAGCCTCTCTCCGGCACCTGACCCTGCATGCAGAGAGCACGGAGATCTTTTTTTCTCTCTCTTCCCCTTTCATTACCGTTTTTCATTCCTCCCATTCCTTTTTTCCCAAGCACATGGATGCATCTCTGCTTGTAGAAATCCCACAGAGATATTCCTGCTTCATCCCAGGGCAGTTCGGCAGAGACAGTGATCCTCTGATTTCTCCCCTTATACCCTTTTTAAGAAGCTAGTTGTTGGCTCTGCAGGGAGAGGGATTATTTGATCTTTATTAATTTATTGAAGGGAAGGAAGAGGGTGGAAATTGCAGTGAAAGGGACAGCCAGCAAGATGGCAAGGAAGAGAGGTTAAAAATGAAGCCATCATCTAATTGGCCCGCAGTGAATTATTCACATGTATAATCTTTTTAAAAAAAAAAAAATTCAGCACAAGGCAATGCAAGTAAATGCTGTTCATGTTTAAAAGTCATTTCCATAAGTAAGTGCAATTTCTCTACTGTTTGCCCCTGTTTAATGAAGTGAAATCTTGTTTGCATTCCTCCCAATTTCCCAACGAAAGGCGCCCAAGCGTTTGCACCAAAATTACTCGGCCCAAATTAAAAGCCTCCAACACTTAAAAAAAAGAGGAAAGGGGGGAAAAATCAGACTTATTTTTAAAATGCCTTAAGTGCATCCCAGCATCCTAATTTATTTTTAGGCACTCGTTATTAAGAGTAGTAGTAAGTTTCCCCTTCTCTCTCGCTCTCTCTCTTATTTAAATGAACTTAATGGCAATAGATGCAAATGTCTGGAAGAGGAAAATAGTTAACATTTATTTATTCTTACTGTTGTCTCTTCCCTGGCTGGTGTCATTAGAACAGTTCGTTGCATCCCATTCGCTCCCATTAGCTCTGCTATCAGAGCCACCCAGCACGACTCCAGCACGGCTCGAAGTGCTTTCTGCGGCCCACATAGGGACTACATCATCATCTCCGAGGCACTGGCTTAATGACAAGAAAAAAAATAGGAATATATTGCACAGCGATCTGGGGAAACAACAACAAAACCCACCGCCG
>NW_010538910.1:19673-19882 GCF_000687285.1 Phaethon lepturus
CCCGATGGCGTCTCCCCTTGACCTGGGGCGCACGTCCCTGCTTCGGCTGGGCGGGCGGACGGACAGACGGACCGGCTGTGGCACCGGGACGAACATGCCTTCGCAATCCATTGATCTGGGCAATGTGCAGAGAAATACGCCAACGGGGACCCGGAGCGCTTGGAAACGCACTCGGGAGGACCCAGCGAGGCTGGAACGGGTTCAAACAG
>NW_010538911.1:0-12559 GCF_000687285.1 Phaethon lepturus
CAAGTCCTTCTCCATAGGGCTGCTCTCCATCACTTCATCCCACAGCCTGTGCTGATACCGGGGATTGCCCCGACCCAGGGGCAGGACCCTGCCCTTGGCCTTGTTGGACCTCATGAGGTTCACATGTGTTCATTCCTTGAGCTTGTCCAGGTCCCTCTGCATGGCATGCCGTCCCTCAGGAGTGTCAACCACACCACTCAACTTCGTGTCATCTGCAAACGTGCTGAGGGTGCACTTGATCCCACTGTCTATGTCATTGATGAAGATATTAAAGAGTACTGGTCCCAGTACAGATCCCTGAGGGACACCACTCATCACCAATCTCCATCTGGACATTGAGCCATTGACCACTACCCTCTGGATGCGACCATCCAACCAAGTCCTTATCCACCCAACAGTACACCCATCAAAGTTTACCACTCAACTTTAAACAACTTAAGATACGTCTTTTCCCAGCTGGGATGGCACAAGGTTTCTGAGCAACATAGGAGCAATAGCCTACTGCAAGGACAAGCCCCCTGCACCCATGTGTTTGGCCCTGCTCTGCTGCTGGATGATGCCAAGCATCCACCCCTCACCCTGCTGAAATGATGCGCGTGCTGGGTCTGAGGAATTGCCTTTCCTATGGAAAGCATTGTCCACACCTGCCTTCAGGCCCAGCCTGGAGCGTGATGCAGATTAATTGACAATTACTGGGACATGGCCTGGGGAGGAATTGGCCTAGTGGGAATCTGGAATAATGTGGCAGAAAGTGCTGGGGCTGTTTCAGCATAAAACAGGTGCAAGCAAGAGGGAAGCTGGTTTTTTGGACCATATATCCTGCATGTAGATGGAGTAGCGGGGTGATGTAGGGATACAGGGGGAAGATGGTGGCATGTGAAGTGCTTCAAGAAGAAGGAAAGGGGCTGTAAATATTTCACCACTATTTGGAACAGTTCTTAGCCTTGACCCTCCTCCTTCAAATACCATCCCTGTGAACCATTAGTTACTTTCTCAACGTTTTCAGAGGTTGGTATTTTGTTTCCCCCTGAATTTCTAAACCAATGGTATTATTGGTTCATCCATCAACCCCTCACAACAAATAACTTGTAAACTTTCTGGTGAATTCTAGCTGAGTTTGGTAGTGGAGAAGATGTTTCAAAAATGCAAGGAGGTGGCCGAGCAGAGGAGCGAGGAGGCTAAGTCTACTAGAGGAAAAGCTGAAGGGTGAGCATCACCAGGGTGTTAAACACCAAAGTATTGAGAGGAAATCAGATGTCATGAGTTTCACTGTCATGGAACATTGTGATATTTTTTGCATTTTATGTTGCCTTGGGGTATCAGCAATTTTTTCTCCACGGATTTCTTCCAAGTGAGTCAACATTAAAGACAAAAACAAAGGACAATTGTGCCTGAAGTCCTACGGAAATGATGGTGGCACTCTTCAGCCACTCTTCTTTTTTCACGGGTAGAAAGAAATCAATCTGGTGACTCCAGAACTAACTTTGCAACTGTTTATATTGAATTAGCGAATTATGCCTCTCTCCAACTCCAAAAAAGTTCCCAAGCCCTGAAGAACTAGAAATTATTTCCAAAGAAAAACCTTTTCCCAAGATTTGAAGTGGCTCATTTGTAATGAGTTTCCTTTGATAAACCAGCAAATCCAATGCACTGCCAGAACCCATAATTTGCTTCTGACATTTAAAATTTGGGGACTGATATGTAGTTTTTTCCACCTCTCTTTTTTTCTGGAAAAAGAACTTGAGTCCCCCTTTCACCAAAAATTTTCAGCTACTGAACCCAAAATTCCCTGTCCAATCTTACCTCACTACCCAGTAAGGCATCTTCACTGAAAAAGACAAGAATGGAAGCATCTTGGGTAGACACCGTCTCCCCAAACTTCAGTTAAAAAATTCTATGTTGACACTCAACTCATTTCCTTATCTCCCTGAGCCAAGGAAGGGAAAGGCAAGGAAAGCCCATCTCAGCTGTTTTAGGTTGGGATGAATGAATGAATGATGAAGAGACAAGCTGCAGCCTCCCTGTCCTTGCCACCCCCCTCAGTGTCAGAGTCAGCTTCTGCTCTCTTCCATGGCAAAAGCTGCATGAAATTTCCTGGGTTTGTAGCTGATTGTTGGAAAACAGCTTCACTTCAACCCTTGGTGGCTTGACAAACTGAATCTGGACAAAATCTGCTTCGGCTCAGGGCAAAAAATGGAAGACAAATAATTGTTTTTGACTTTTTTTTTCAGCCCAGCAGTTTGATTTTTCATGTTCCTGGACCAAACTGACCCATTTTGGGGGCATTAAAATGTAAGCAAATGAAATGTTGTTGCTTGTTAGATTCTTCTGCTTTGCTGTTTTTTTTCAGCCTAGTGAATGAACTATAAAATCAAACATTTGCAACACTCCTGATGACCAATTTTCCAGAGAGATCCATACTTTGAAGGTGGTCTCCATCCTCCAGACAGCCATCAGCAAGAGGCTGTCATCTCAGCCAACAATGCTACCTGAAACTGCAGGACCGAGACCCAAGATTCAATCTTCTCTCACATAAAGTTGTTATCCCTCATCTCGAGAAAGAGTTGATAAACAGCCCATCACTCAACCAGCCTCAGGCAGGATACCCGTTGTCCTGTTTGGTGAAGCTTTAGCTGGCTTGCCTTTCTCCTTGTCTTGATGTGGAGGCTCTATCCAAAATCCAGCAAGATCAGTAGGTGACACACATCAGCTTCCTGGCCTTCAGGTGGGTTGGTGGGTCTGAAACCCTGCTGATAAGGGGAGAAATGTGAACGGTGGAGCTTCATAGTATTGCATGGTGCCCAAAGACCCGTGAGGATAGCAGGCACTGAAATGCCCCATCACAGTGAGATCTGAGCTGGTCCCTGCCCACGACAGCTCCAGGTGGGCACTGGGTGCTCAGCCCAGGTGAAGCTTTTTGCAATATGGCAAGTAGCTAATTGCACAAAATAGAGGGATGGCAGCTCTTACACGGTCTCACATACAAGCGATAAAGAGGTGTCAGGATGTGCTCTCAGCTGTCTCCCATACCTCTTTTCCCCCTGTGCCCTAAATGGCATCAGCTGTCTTGTGCTCGTTGTCGAAAGGCAGCCAGCTCTGAAGAGGAACATGACCACTCTCTCTAGATGAGATTTTAAGCAGAAGCAAAACCTCAAATGGAAAGTGAGTAAGATTACAGCACCGTAACCTAGATGATTACAAAAGGGGAAACTGTTCAGACTAGAACCTGACTGGAGATAAACTCTCCCAAAGGTTAAGCTCATGCAATAAATACCTCCACCCCTGCTATTGGCCCTGACTGCTCTTAGCTGTGAATGGGCCAATCTAGAAAACTCAAGGACCCATATTTCTCCTCCCATTTATCACCCTGTGGCTCCAGGGGATTACTTTCAACTCACACCAGCTTGAATGAAAGCAATTCGGGGCATCATTTATAATGGGATGGTACTTTTTATAGCCGGCCGAGCCTTTGTGCATAATGGTTCTTCTAAGGTAGACACCATACTAGCATCAGTGCTAAATGAGCAGTGTGGTTATACTACCAGCCCTTAATTGCTATAAGTGTAACAAACCAGTTCAATTTGTCATTCAGCTGTTGTCGACAGGAAACCACTAACAGCAGTCAACTGACAACACCAAGAAGAATTAGGGTTTCTCTTTCTACGTGCTCTAAGGATTAAAACTTATCAAGATGAGCTTATGTTCTTAAGTAAGCACCCTGGAAGGGATTTTTTAACTCTGGTGGACAACTAGGATCGAGTGGGATATGATTTAATCCGAACATAGGACTTGCCAGGTAAGTGCAAACTATTTTCCAGCAATTTTGCTTTATTCCTGCTGACTGTTTATTGCCCAGCACTGCATTGGGTGCATCCCTTTAGAACATTTAAAGATTTGGCCGATCTCTGGTGGTTTTCTATAGACCAGTGGTAATTAAGCCCTTAAAGACTGGGACGTTCAATGAGCCATACTGCTGCCACGGGTCAGGGCAGGGTGCATCTCCTTCTTTCCCTCTGGCAGTGTCTCAGTGCCGAAATCAGGCCACTCTCCAAGGTGGGACTGATGCTCTAAGTCAGAAGCTGACCTGCTAGGTTGTTTCTTGGGCACAGATCAACCTCTTTCTCTTAAAAAAAAAAAAAAAAAGTGAATGAGTTTCTTCCAGCTGAATTGCTTGGAGAGGACAGAGGGGAGAGAGTGGAATCAGGAACCCAGTTCTGAATTTAAGGGAAGAGGGAAGTTTGGATGCTCAGGCTCCAACTCAGCAACCTTTGCTGAGTCGAACCCGTGGGTGCTGCGTACGGTGCAGAGAAGGGTTGAGGTTTTAATAGCCCTTCTTGCTGAGGGGCACATTTGGGACGGAGAATCTTTGCATTCTTTTGCCCCACAGATGGTTTGGGTGGTCTTCTTGGAGGTAGCATTTTGTTTTCACCAGCTCCTCCATTCAAGCTGGTAAAACAAGTGTCAGGTTAACGCTGGTTGTGGACAAAACTTCTGGCAAGTTGGAGGTCTCCGACAGAGTTATAAAAAGGATGGACTTACTGCTTCTCCCCTTGGTCACTTCCCATCCCCACAGATGCAGAGTCTATACTAAGCCCATAATTTTCATTCTTGGTTAAAATTTAGACCAGACTCAAATTTTTGCAGTGCTCTGACTTGGAGCCTGGATATCTCAGAAGCCACTTTGTTTGCTGTGCCACTTCTGGGAAGGAAGAGCAGTTGCAGTATTGTGGGGTATTTGCATCTCAGACTTCCTCAGGCTTGGGACTTTGTGGCCAGCAATGCCTGGCAAGCCAACGCTCTTCAAGGTGCTTCAGTTACCCCACTCGAGAAATGGGGGTATTTCTTGCCTCTCTTGCAGGGCTGCTGTAATTGATTATGGACCTTTAAAAGTGCAAAATCAAGACAAGGTGCGCACGCTGTCAGCAGCGATGGTTCCTGCTGCACGCACACGTGGTCTCTGCTCTGGTACATGCTGGAGAAGAGAAGGCAGATGGAAATTAAGAGGAAAAAAGGACAGCTGCAGGGCAGCAAAGGCACCCTCATTAATATGCACTGTTAGTCATTCCATCAAGGTTTAAGTAATTTTTACCAGAAGATTTGAGGGCTGCAGAGCTCGTGACTTCTTGCCCATATTTTGGTTTTGCTCTGAGACCTCCTGCAGCGTTATCATTATACTGATGCACAGAAAAACCTGTGAAAAACACTTCTGGCCCATTCTGGTTTTGTTCTGCCAAAATAGGGCTATTGCTGCACCTTGAGGGTTATGAAGTCAAAGGCTGAATTTTCTAATGGGGGAGGAAAGACCCAAATTATATTTAAGTGAATTTTTTGCAAAGGTGCTACTGATTTTTCCTTATCTGCTTTTCTAATGACTTTCCGTGTTCCGCTTAATCGGTGTGGGGTGTTCTGGCATGCATTTATACCCCAGACTCTCAGCTGAGATGCTGTCCTCCCCAGCGCCTCTTAAATAAGCTCACGATATCCCAGGCTGGGCATCCCGCTTCTGCACAATTCGGGCTGCGTGCTCGTTGCAGACAAGGCTATCGGCTCTTTCTGCTTTCTGGCTTTCTTCCCCATTGACCTTTTGGCCTTTAATTCTCAGTGGCACCTTTATGGACAGGTCAGAATCCAAAAAGGTCTTGAGGCTGTATTTAGGTGCAGACAAGGCTTTTTTGTCATCTCGGTCAGGTGTGGAAACAGGTCACCATGGATTTCACAGGGGGTCACAGCACTGTGTTGAGCAGAGTAGGAGTTTTTGGGCACACTATTACTTCATCATTATTTGCTTTCCTTCCTTCTCATTCTTTCCATTCTCTCTATGTTAAAAAAGGAGTTTCCTCATTGCTCTTCCATGGTTGACGAGACTCTGGAGGCAACAAAGCATTGACTCCATCTGGGTGAGCTCCCCTGTAGTCAATCGTTTCCTGCAGGCCCATGGGGTTCAATCATGGGCAAAAATTTTGCAAGATACCTGGGGCTAAATCCTGCTAGAGCCCTCGGCAGCCCCAAAGTTTCCATTCATGGCTTCATTTTATGTGGTGCAAGTCAGCTTTCTCATTAGGTCTGCACCATATTGCAAGATTAGAAGTAGCTGAGGGGATACAAGAGGATGCAATTCCCCCTTGGCAGAGGTCTTGGCAACAAATTACAGCCTCAGGGCACTGCTGCTCGTTGTGGAAGAAGGGGCTGCACTGCTGGACTTCACTGTGAAATTCAAAAGAAAGTACATCACCGTATGAAACAGGATATACAGGGTCACGGTTATTGTTAAAAATAAATGCTAAAGCGCAACATATGCAGTACAAACGTAAAACAGACCTCCAGTACTTCATGCTGGACAAGCCATTTGCTTCTCACAGGTCAGCCTGTCTTCCATGTCAGGGTTAAATCCAAATGAATTCATTTCACTGGCCAGCCAAAAATATCCCCCCAAAAACCCAAAGCTCAAAAAACAGCAGCTCCTTGTGTTGAAATAAAAAATAGATTTCTAATTATAATTTTTTCCAAGAAAATGTTGCAATTGAGTGAGAGAACAATGTTTCTGTGGTTTTTACAGAGCAATTTTTCTTTTGTTCATGGTGGTCAGTTTTAATCCAGAAAACATTGTGGGCTTGTCTATTCAAACTTCCAAACCCAATTATAAATGCCCGAAGGAAAGGGACACAGTTGAGCAAAGGTGTGGAAAGTGTGATCAATGAGGAATCTTTGCAAGAAGTAATGTTGCTTCATTTGCTAGAGCCACTGCAAAGAAAGAAGGAATAAACATCATGTCCGTCATGGCCAGGAAAAGCAGCAGCAGACAAGGAAATTAGTGCTGATCATTGGGAAGTCATTTTAAGGTTATGGGAATTGGAGGGCTGGCATAGACTGATGAGGAGCAGTGGGAATTTCCATCATTAAAAGCTTTGAAGTGCAAGTTAGGTAGTCTCTCAGATGCAATGTAGGTCCACCAGATTATGACATTCTAGGGATCAGTCCTATATTTCTGCCATCTTGTGAAATATATGTGGTCTCTACTGCATTTCCCCCTCTTTATTTATTTACATATTTATGAAAATGTTCTCCAAATTTGACCAAATCTTGCTGATCATTTTGGCTCCTCTGGAAACCATGAAATGTGGATGAAAAGCTGGACAGGAGCCGGCAATGTGCACTAACAGCCCAGAAGCCACCCATGTCCTGGGCTGCCCCCAAAGCCGCGTGGCCAGCAGGGCGAGGGAGGGGGTTCTGCCCCTCTGCCCCGCTCTGGGCAGACCCCCCTGCAGGGCTGCGTCCAGCTCTGGAGCCCTCGGCACAGGAGAGACACGGACCTGCTGGAGCGGGGCCAGAGGAGGCCCCAGCGACGCTCCGAGGGCTGGAACAGCTCTGCTGGGAGGACAGGCTGGGAGAGCTGGGGGGGCTCAGCCTGGAGCAGAGAAGGCTCCGGGGAGACCTTAGTGCAGCTGCCAGGGCTTGGCGCAAGGGGGAAGGACTGTTCAGCGGGGCGGGGAGCCACAGGACAAGGGGTGACGGTTTTAAACTAAAAGAGGGCAGATTTAGACTAGATACAAGGAAGAAATTTTTCCCAACAAGGGTGGTGAACCCCTGTCCCATGTTGCCCAGAGAGGTGGTCGATGCCCCATCCCTGGAAACAGCCCAGGTCAGGCTGGACGGGGCTCTGAGCAACCTGCTCTGGGTGAAGGTGTCCCTGCTCACTGCAGGGGTGGGACTAGATGGCCTCTAACAGCCCCTTCCCACCCAAACTATTCTGTGATCCTATGTCTTATTGATCAAAAAGCAGCGTGCATGGCCCCTTGGGTCCTGCCCATCAGGCACGTAGGAGACAGAGCAGAAATATAAAACACATGGTTTATGAATGAATCCTTTGTTACCTAATGAGAGGAGAAGTCTGAAAAATTATTCAGTTTTCTGGGATGTCTGGTCTGCCTTACTGATGGTTGAATATGCGACACTTTGGGTGGATGAAGGTTGTTGAAAAAACTCTTTGTGCCGTCTGTTTAAGGGTCCTTATGGCCAACAGGCAGAAGAGGCAACTGGCCCTGTACCCAGGTTCCAGGGGTCCCAATTTCCTACATTATCATGTATCCTCATACACAGAAGGTCACATCCTTCCCTTTTCTCAGACTTCTGTGCTTCACTGTGTTATGGTGAAGTAGTGAAGGACCATCAGGTCACTCCAGGTGTCCTCATAAGAAGGTACTCCTCTTCACAACAAAACCATAGGGTGAGAAAGAAAAACCTTGACAAAATGTCGTGGGCAGAGAGGCTGCAGGAATTTTTTCAGCCCATCTGGTTGCCTGCCCAACACCTGAGCTGTGATGGCATCCATGTTTATGTGTATAACTACTAATGGTGAATGACTTGGAACCGTAAAAATTTGGGGCAGAACATCTCAAAATATGTGTATGGGAGGGTGATGCTTGGGAAGTGGGCTTTGAATAGAGGTTAAATTTGTTCTGTGGAAAAATCAAAGCATCACCCACAATACGTGCTGGAAGGAGGGAGAGCTAAGGTCACCCTAAGCAAACGGAGAAATTGATATAAAAGCTTTAACTTGACTTTTATCTCAAGAGTTTTTCCCGTCTGTCTCTTACGTATTTGGCCTTCACAATTTTAGAAGCACAGGAAGAAGACTGCAGCTGCTTGAGACATTAATACAGCAAACTTCCATGAGGAATTATTCTTTTTCCAGTGGAATATGCCAATATGCATGGTGTTTTAGTGACAGAACCTTTTCAAGGATGGTGATTTCCCATGGAATGCTTTTTTTCCTGGAAATTTTGGTGGTGAAGTGGGAAAAAACATTCTGTGTAAAAGTTGCTGTGCAGGCTGCCAATTAATAACAACTCTGCACAGAAGGGAATTGAGATCATGGGACTCTGTACAAGGGAGGTCTTAGCCAGGTGGGAAGAAAACTTGATTGCTTAAACCCAGTGCTGCACAGGCATTAACTCGATGCTAGTGAGAGTATGGACACTGGGAAAGCAAGAAACTCAAGGAAATAAGATTTCTTCTGTCTCTAATGCAATAGAATTTGACCAGATCAAAGATGAAGTAACCTGACAGCGGATCAGCCCCATCACTTCTGTGTCATAAATAATAACTTCTGCAGTAGACCTGGCTGTGAGATTTGACCTTGTTCTGCCACATTTCTACCTCCCTTGAGCACCCTAGGGAAGTTTGAATATTCTTTTAATTCTGAAAGTCAAGCTCATATTCCAATTGTGAATAAGGGATTAAAAAATGGTGGTGTTTTTTTCTTTACTAGCATCAAAAGGAAAATAATATTGAGGCAGGGTCTTGGCTACTGCAAGTAGCCAAGAATAGGCATGATGTGAGCAGTGTAGAGGAAACCTGGCAGGGAGGACTGATGCAGGGAGGAGAAAAGAATCAGCACTGTCATGTCCAGCATGGGCAGGCTCTTGGAGCAAGGACCATAGGCTCCTCCAGCAAGACTTTGTGAGGGCTGATCCTACCTCGGGGCAGTCTGTTTTCTGCAAGTGGTTGTACTGATTCTGGACAGTGGAAATTCCCACTTCCATGAGGTGACCAGAAAGGTGTATTAAGATATTTGCATTTCTCCTCATTAGTGTCTTATTTATATGCAAGAATAGGGGGAAGGTCGGGGAAGCAGGGGCAGGTGGAGCCCATCTGGAGTAACCCAGGAGCTGCATACGAGAGACTTTCTCTCTTTTTAGTGCCCATTTTCACATGCTTTCTCAGTGATGTCCCACCAGCTGCTTTAAGAGGACATCCCTGGGCTGTTGCTTCATCATTTCTGAGTAAGCAAATAGCAGAAGGGCATTCTCTGCCTGGGCTTCTTGACTCCACATCTCATCTTATGTCCATGAGATGCCCAGCCTGGAGGAAACAGAGGAGGCACAGAGATGAAGGGATGTGCCCCAGGTGACATGCAGAGGCACAGCCATGATACCGTAAATACCAAAGAACCTCTGTGGGGCAGACTACACTGTACCTAATGCTTTTTATTTTTACTTCTTTTTTCTGAGCCACTTGAACCGTGGCCATCGCAGGAGGGGTCTTGGCAGCAGCCCGGCTGCAGCTGCTGGGTTTCCCCATTTTCAGCATCAGGAACGTGTCTCAAATCAGAAGCGGGTTTCTGCCTGGAGCTGCCACACTATTGCCCCATTTCCCAAGATGGCTTGGTAGCTGCCAGCCTATTTCTAAGCCTTCGCTGCACCTCATGGCAGCTTCTCCTTCCTACCACAGCGGTGGATGACAAGCAGGTTTCTAAAAAAGCAACTTCCCTTTTTATAGGAATAGGAAGTGAAGCTTGCTTAGCAAAGAGCGGTCAGGTACCTGAGATGTGCTCTCCACCAAAGGACAAGCCCCTGCCCTAAAGCTCAAAGTGCTCCAGCTAACCCTGAAGCTGCCCCCTCCTTCCTCACCCACTGTCCCCATCTGTCTCCCATCTCCCTTGCCCTTAGCTGGAGGAGGATTGAGCCAGCAAAATGCAAACCGGCAAGGGAGATGTTTGATGAATCTGCAAGGGCTTCCTCATTTCTGTATCTCCTTGGTATGCAAACAGCAGGCTTGACTCTGCTGAGGAGTGATGGGGTGGGTGGCTGTCCTGGCTGTCTTCAGAGTCACCCTGTGTTGACCCTCTAGGGTAAGAGGCATAGTGTGATGCTCGAGAACTTGCCGTGGTTGCAGACCGCTGCTTATGGCCCAGACAGCCTTGCAACCCTCCACAGGGTTTTCTTCCTTAGTCAGGAGCACAGAGCGGTTGCAGAGCCACGGTTGATTTCCATGCCTTGTGTCCCATGGGGCTCTACCGGAGAAGGCACTTCACAGCCCCACGAGCAGTGCTGGGGCATCAGGCACCTGCATCCTGGAGCAGCTGCTCCCGTCTCATGTAGCATCATATCCTCAACCAGCCCCATCTTCTCCTTGGGTCTTATAGCTGGTAAAGGTCCTTTGCCTTGACCTCAGCTTAGATCTGCTCCGTGAAGCCTTTCCTCCTGTAAACAGCATCATCAGCTTGTGGGTGACCTTTAGGTTGTGCATCACACTCGGCGGATGTCAGCTTGTGTTTGTCCTTCTCAGTGAGAGCAGCCAAAACTACATGAGGTCATTCCAGCCTCGAGGTGGCTGAGACCAAGAGTCCCTTCCCTCCTGCTGCCCCATATAACGCAAAAATTATGTCATGCAGTTACCACAGGAGTTTACACAGTGGGGTTTTTTTTTGGGGGGGGGGCTCATCTCTGCAAGAGATTAAACAAATAAAAAAAAAAAAACCCAGAGAAGCCAGCTCTCTACGCACCCTACAGGAAGCCTCAGGAGTCTGTAGAAACAAATCTGGCTTCTTATACAACATTTAGCTCCTAAGGCAGAGGCATGTCAGTCTCCCTATAGAACATGCTGAGGCAGAATGAGAAAGTCGCTTCCTCAGAGTCACCCACAAGTCCCTGTCCAGGTCTTCATTCGTTAGACCATGCTCAGCGCTACATGAGTAGGTTCATAGAGGGTTGGGGCTCACTGGAAGAAGATGCATTTCATCTGAAAAGGTCCTTTTTTTAGTCGCAGAAGGGAAAGATCATTGCAAAGCCAGTTTGTTCAGCTGTTTCCTAAACTTTGGTGGTTTGCATAGTGGAAGGACAGCCCATTCACAGTCACTGTAGCTGTTTTTAATGACAGCTGTTAATAGCCTGTGGGTTTTGCTGGGTTTTGTGTCTGGATTCTCTTTGGGTTTCTCGCCTTCCTCACTGCTGTTTTCATTGGCCAGGTTGTCTGGGAAGTGCAACTCCCACCCCCTCCCAGATGATCATTTTTATATTCAAAATAGAGCAAGGAATCCTTGGGGGGAAGAAAAGAGTCAGTTCTGACACAAAGACCTAATTAAAAAAAGAAAGTCCATTAAAAGCATTTGCAAAATCAGGCTGCTCCTGCAATCTGGGGGTGTAACATTCAAAGCGGTCGGTCCCATGGACGGTGTGGACACGGTGGGAGCCAGAGGTCTCTAATAGAGAAATTCTGCAAGGGCCCTCATCCCCATGGAACATCTGTCATGGGTCGGACCAGTGGTTCGTCCGTCCTCGGATCGTGTCTCCAGGAGCAGCTGCGTAGGAAGCAGGCAAGTAGGGAACATCCCACCCCCATCCACATTCCCCTGAGGGTGGGGAGAAGCCCAGCAGGTTTTTCTCTGTCCTCTTCCTCTCTCCCATCTCTCCTTCACGTGATGCCCACCCTGCCCTGTTTCCCTTCCCCAAGATCTGTTGGGTAGAGAGACGGTGGGGGCACTACCCCATGGTTGCTAAGGTCCAGCCCTGGGGGTGGTTTGCAGGGATGCTGTTCCCTTGGTTTACTGCAAAAGGAGAGGAGGACAAATAAGCGCCAGGCATGCACACCCTGGTACTTCCATCCTCCCCTGTCCCCCCAGGGCTTGGGAGGGAAGAGGGGGTATATGTGTGGGGAAGGCTGGCCGCAGCTGGACACAGATGTGATGAGTAGGGGAAGGGCTCTGACATCCAGTAGCTATTTCTGACATGGCTTGCCAAGAGGTTAGAGGTGTTCAGGTGGGGCACTGGAGTTGTACATC
>NW_010538911.1:12574-19395 GCF_000687285.1 Phaethon lepturus
AGCCTGTTGCCTCATCATTGTGGGAGGGAGCATCATTCCCAATGAGACCTAACCCAAGGCAAGGAGGGGGTCTCTGACAGCATTGGGTGCCTGAGCACCAGCCTACCACCAGCTTCATTGCTCCTCTTGGGACATGGCTAACAAGTCCTACAAAATGCTGTCCTCTTGCTAGGAAAGGGCAGCCTCTGGGATGTAGGGCCTCCAGGAAGGGCCTTTTCCAGGGCAGAAATATGGGTGGCTACACACAGAGGTGTGGAGGAACAGCCTATCCATCTCTTCGTGTTCCCTGGGCTGTGAGGGCCAGGGCCTCCCCACATCCCTACAGGCCACTGTGATGTGCCCTCAAAGCTCTGTGAAAAGAACATCAGGGGTTCTGGCCAAGCGAGCATGGCCTGTGCCCACTTCCATACGACTTAGATGTCAGATAGGGCTGGCCTGCAAAAAGGATTTCTCCCTGCTGTGCTCCAACTCACCCATAGCCCATC
Organism: Phaethon lepturus; assembly: GCF_000687285.1. Lineage (NCBI taxonomy): Eukaryota > Metazoa > Chordata > Aves > Phaethontiformes > Phaethontidae > Phaethon > Phaethon lepturus. The sequence continues at coordinate 13,060 of NW_010538911.1, forward strand.
CACAAGTCTGGCCCACACCCACGTTGGGCAGCAGATAGATCTGAGCTGAAATTTGGGTTGAAATTCCAGCCGTTGCAGAAATTGCCATCAAGCAATGCATGTTCGTGATAAAACCTCTCACACCTGAAGACCCCAGAGGTGCTTCAGGTACCCAAAGAGACATGCCTGCTTCTCCTGGCCCCATCCTCCTTCTTCCCCCTTTCCAGTGCATCGCACCTCCCTGTGCTGCAGGACCTCAGGTTCTGCAGAGCCATCCCCGACAGACGTCCCAGCTGCCTGACGCAATGCCTGGGCAGAGCTCAGGAGGAAAGCATGTTTAAGGGAGGCGGGATAAGCGGCCTGCCCTCCTGCTCTTCCCTCCCCAGGACCCCAAGCCCCGGCTCCGCGTCCCGGCCCGCCGCCTCTCCCAGCTCAGCCGAGCATCGGCCGGGTTCTGGCAGGGTGCAGTGCTCGATGTAAGCAGCCATTTTTCCTCCGGACAGATGTTTTGATTAGTGAATGAACCCTCTGGCAGCAGACGGCTGTCTTCTACTTCTGTGAAGTTCTTCTTGTGTTCAAGAAACGTGTGGATGTGGCGCTTCAGGACATGGTCTAGGGGACATGGTGGCGCTGGATTAATGGTTGGACTTGATGATCTTGAAGGTCCTTTCCAACCTTAGTGATTCTGTGATTCTGTGATTCTGTGGAGGTAGCAAGAAGCTTTTATTTTTTTTTATTTTCTTTTCTTTCAAGAAACTTTTTGCATCCATTTAAACTCAGGTCCTGGAAACCCGTGTGCTCCCACCCCGAAGCTTCGCACGCAGCCTTCTCCCATGGCGTGACCCTGCTCTTCAGAAAGGCCTGAAACAGCCCCATTTTCTGCTTGGTTTGTTTGCTTGGGCCAGATTCACCGGCAGAGCATGGCTTAAGAAAGACGATAGATTCGGGGCAGACTTTCAGTGGCGACGGCAATGGCAAGCTGGCTGGGGTTTGTTTGTAGCAAGGGATCCCAAAATAAGGCAGTGGTCTCCAATCTAATTTCTGCAGTGCAGACCCTTCACCGAGGGGTAGATCACAGGAGCACAAACCTCCTCTGGCTTCGTCCTGGGCCAGCTGGGGGCAGACGTTGCCGAGACCAGTTTGGCCGCACTGGCTGTGCTCGAGACTGGGAGCTGCAGCGGCACAGAGCCCACGTTAGCTGGAGAGCCTGGCTGCTCCTGGGGGTTACCCTTCGTGCTCCCTCAAAGACCTTTGGCACAGGCCGGAGTGTTTGAAAGAGGCCTCAATGCAAGCACAAATACAATCTGGTATATTTATCCAACAAGGACTGGGACTGGGTGGGAGCTGAACATCGCCAGATATTCCCGGTTCTCCAGCAAGGATGGAACATGCAACCCAGCCGTTGCTTCACTCCTCAGCAAAAACCATGATGCTTCTTCCTCCAAGTGCTCCAGCTCTTCATGGGGACTTTCTGCATTGCTGTAGTTCCTCCTCACATGGCCTGGTCTTACTGAGCAGCAGCTTTTGGCCATGAAAGTCCCCCTCATTCTAGCTGGAGACCCGGCACTGTGTGTATCATCACAGGAGGTCTCGCTGCCCTCCCTCCTGCAAGGAGGGGTCTTCAGCAAGACTTTGGCCGTAGCCTCTGAGACAGACCTTCTGCATGGTCAGTGCTGTTTATGGCACAGCACACTCGTTTGTAGTTGTCTAATGACCTCCTAGCAACAAAGCTCCTAATAATTAAAAAAAAAAAAAGATAAGAACTACTTGACCAAAATGCAGCAAAAGTAGAAAACAGTCACAAGTATAAAATGCTTTGGTAGCAAATAAGTAGCTGATCTCACCAAGATCTTCAGTAATTATAATGTTGTGTCTTGCAAAGCAATCCAAGGGTGCCAGGTCGGGAAATGTATTGAGGAAAGAGAGAATTTAATGCATCTGGGATGTGCCTAGAACTGGGGGAAATTTTTTTTCTACTGAACTCTTTTGCTACTCGCTGATGCAAAAATGCAATCTGGAATACTTAAATTATTGTATCCAAAGTGAGCTGATTTCAGCAATTCTTTCTGGGCGGGGGAGGACTTTCAAAGAGAAATTCAGTATTCAAAACCCTTCATAACTGGTTATATCTGCATTTTCAAAGTAATTTTTTTAGGGTTTTTAATGCCTTTTTAATGCCTAATTTCCTTTTAAAATGTGTTTTCTTAAAAAAGACATTCTGAAGTTTTAAAATGAAGTGAAATATCTAATCTTGGTGAGCTATGAAAACACTTTGTTGGACCCACTCTAGAATGTGAGTGGAAAGGGGGCTAATTTTGTGATTTTTGCTGGGTTTGGGGGTTTTTTGGAGCTGCCCTCACAGTGAAACACTATTGGCTTGCTTGAGTCTTAACCTATTTTTCCATGGCACAGTTTCATGGGGGTGAGGCAAATGATGAGCTGAGACTTCTGCTTTTCTGCTAGGTTCTGTCTTGTTTTTTCCCCGCGCCCGCCCATGCAATCCCAAGGCCGTTTGTCTACGTCATCCACATCCCTGTTGCAGAAGACCCTGCTGCATTCACATCAGAAACAACTTGTGAGCTCTCTTGCTCTGGTAGCGGAAACCAGCCAACCGCAGTAGATGGTGTGCCCATGGTGCAGGGCTGCTTACTGTAAAGATGGGATGGGCAGTAAGTCCATTCTTGCAGTGTCTGGCTTAGCCCAGGTACCTCCATTCTACCTTCTGATCTACTGCAACAAGAGGAGTGAGTGCATCCAGTAGGACCACTTTGACACTGTCCTGTTTGCTTTAGCCCACCCTGGGCACTCAAAAAAGGCCAAATACAGGTACAAAGCAGGTCTCCAAACCCTGTGGTTAGCAAAGACTTGTGTCCATCTCTACTGGACCTTGGTCCCCCTAGAGTTCCAGGTTCAGCTTGATGGGTTGCTCCTGTAGGGTATGTTCTCCAAACCTTTTTGAGGATGAGGGAGTGACAGGACATCTTGTCACATCCTTTCCTCTCCACCACAAAGATGTCATCCAAATGCCATCAAAAGTATTGCTGGACCAGGGCCTTTTGGTGGGATCTTCAGAAGACCTCCGCTTGGTCCACTGATGCAAGAACATCTGTACCTGCATCCAGCTCTCAATAGCCAAAATGTCACCTCAGCTGGCCCTCTGAAGGTTACTGAAATCACCTTCTGTTGTCCTACAACACAGGACACACAGCATGTCTTAGGGGTCCTATACATGCATCCAGTTTTCCTGTGACATGAGTGTCTGTCCCACACGCGTTCAGAGCTGGATGCTACACAGATCTCAACGTCCTGGTGTCTATTGACTTCTTCAGCAAAGGCTTCCTTGACTCTCCCAGGAAAGTTTCTGTGTCAAATATTTTTACTCAAAACTTATCAGCAGCTAACCCAGTCTGGTTTTTGCTAAAACTTTTCAAGCATATGGAAAAAATTTGTGTTGCCTTAAAATTTTTTTGTTCCATTTTGATTTCTGGTTGCTTTAAAAAGAACTTGTTTTATAAATCTTCTTTTTTTTTTTTTGAACTTGAATAAAGCTGAGGAAGTTAGTTTCCCCACTCTCAGTTATTAAAAATAAACAAACATTTTTAGATGTGAAAAACTGTAAATTCACAAAAGGAAATTTTCAGGCTTTTCTGAGTTACTATTTTCTCCCCAGCACTCTTCTACCAGGAAACAAACAAACAAACAAATTGCTGCAAGAACTATCAGTTACTTTTCTCAAAATATTTTTGTGAAGCTGATTTTAAAAAACATTAATCAGAAGCAGAAACACTGCAGAACAACGAACATTCAACTCAGCCACCTTTTTTTGGAAAAAAAAAAAGAAGTATTTTTTAAAAAAGGAAAACTCCACCAGCTGTTGGCTGGGAGCTGACCAGTAGCTCTCTGCATCTGACAACATTGTCAGACACGTCACTATTTGGGGATTTTGTGTGGCACCTGCCAGCATGAAGGATGGTCGCGTTGGCTGCCAAAGGCTGCAGAGGCGACCTGGAGAGCGTGAAGGGTGGATGTCGTAGGGACTGTGAATACCCAGAGCTGTGCTAATGCCTTTTGTGCGTGGGTGGGAGCGAGTGACCTTTGTGGGAGACTTTTCGCTGGTTCCATTTCCCACCCAAGCTGGGAGATGCTCTTCACTTCTCTGTACCACTTTTTGCACGGATGTCTCTTCGACACGTGTGCGGGGAGACAGCTCAGCTTGTGCAAGCATGCAGAGAGGTGCTTCCAGTCTCAGCATGGTGCAGAAAGGATTTAAATTTCCCCTTGGGCACAGGGGCACCCTGAGGAGATGCACAGATGAGAGCATGGTCCCCACTCCGCTCAAACCCTGTCAGAGGAGTTGGGATGGCCACAAGCCTGTGGTGGGACTTGCTGAGGTTGACCTTCTTCCACACCCTTTCCCACTCTGTCCCACCACTGGTGTCACTGAGAGCAACTCAAAACCCCAAAACGTGCATCCATCAATCCTCTCATAAGATCATTCTTGTGACATGACCAGTGGTGAAAGCATATTGCTGACTCGTGCTATATCTCACGACCCCTAACTGCTGAAAAGATGGTAGTTACTATGTCTGTATCTCCCATTTGAGAGCAGAGTATATCAAAGATCCCGAGATGCTCCGGTGAGATAGTAACAAGGACTGTAGATAGATGCCCAACACTTAGGTGGACTTTGTGCCTTTCATGGTTGGCAATGAGTGGTATCTGAAACTTGTCTATCATCCAGCCTTGACTTAAAATGATACCTTGCAGTTCCCTGGATGAAAAAGGAACTCCGGCTACTCTCACTTACTATCCTGGCAAATAACACCATTCAGAATCATAAGTCTTGGCACAAAGTTATCTGCCAGCAATTTGCAGGTGGAAGAGTGGGAAAAGCTCACTTAGCAAATCATCTGCCATTGCATGGCAACCAGATCTTCTAAGCAAAGCAAACCCTGGTTGCAACCTGGAGGCGAGGCTGCCAAATTCAAATGAACTCGCTGCAGGAAATGCTGTGGCTGATTCAGTGGGCAACACTTCCCTTCCAACTGTGTTGTCAGTGCCCGGAGCGGTGCTGAAACCTGGGTACAGATGGACGGGCCATCTGTAAGCTCAGGGCAGAGAAGAGCTGAGAGAAGTTTAGATGCTGAAAAACTTTTGATTGGGGCGGGGGGGGGAATGTGTATTGGGCTATCCTGAAATATTTCACCAATTCCTTCCATTTTGCTCACTTTAGTGAACATAACAATGAGGCGGAAGGGAGAAGATATTTCAAAAAAATAACACTTTAAATTATTGGGATGGCTCTATTAGAAACCTCATTTCACAGTCCTGTTTTTTTTTAAATATTAGATATGTGCTAGAAAACAAAATTAGCTTTTACTGGAATATTTTTCCCCACAACTCTGGTTTGCTGGAAGCTTTTTTGAACACATCTGTTGGAGTCTGACTATTACGACGCAGCACCAGACTGACATTTGAGGAAAATGACTAACCACATTGATCCTTGGACCTCCAGTCCCTGATCGTCCATGTTCATTGCAGACATTGAGGTATTTTGGCAAGAATAGAAGCCAATGTGTCTGCTTAGCTGCAAGTATTCGAGGGCTTGTGGTGGGTTTTTTTGGACATGTAACCCACACCTTTCAATGCCTTTGGTTCAAAGCAGGGGCTGGGGCAGAGTTTGGTGCTTGATGATGCGAATACCTTATATACCCATGGCAACACCACTGGTAATGTTGGCTTCAGCTGCTCCCTATTTTTTTGCAGGGGCTAAGCAGGCTGAGTTTGCAATGATTTGGTTATTTTGGCTACCCAGACCCAGTATTATGCTAGAATTATTGACCAGAGCTAAAATTACATTTCTGGGTGGCGAGTTAAACCAGCCTTCAAGCTGTACAAGTGTAGAAACCCTAGTGTGGACTAGAGGATAGCGCATGGAAAGGTTTGATTCATTTGTGTCTAGTGCTACTCGAGGTGTCCAGAAGTTCTGAGACGTACACATGGGGCTGGGAAACAAAATCCAGGATGTACAGGAGACTCGTGCCTTGTGAAATGCCAGGGCACATGAAATGGTACTAAGGCATTGCATATGGACAACTGAGTCAAGCCTTAGGCCCACACTTTACAGGCAGGATGGATGCAAGCTACAACATGTTTGACTCCCTAAGCTCCTTGCAGTCCTCCAAAGTGTCCCACCAGGTCCCATGCCTCTGTGGACAAGCTAAGAGTGTGTCTGCACTGCTTAAGCACAAGGAAGGATGGGACCAGTACCATGCAGGTAGCGACAAAACCTGTGCTGCTCTTGCTGTGTGGGAGAGGCATGACCTATAGAAACATGGTGGGATGCTTCTCATGACT
>NW_010538912.1:0-601 GCF_000687285.1 Phaethon lepturus
CTGACCGGCTGGGGCTTGGAAAAGGGGCGTTTTGTAGTTGTTTTCTTTCCCATGGCTAAAAAGCCGAGTTATCGTGGCGCACTGCTGCATCCGTCTGGAAGGGTGCTGGGTCCTGCCCGGCAGCGTTGCTGGCAAATCCCAGCATCTGCCTACCGGAAGAAAATGAAGAGCTCCAGAGCCCTTGGCCATAGACCCCTTTATCACATCTCCATCCTTTGTACAGGAGCGGAGACACCACCAGGCGCCATCTAAAGGAGCTTTCTCTGCTGGGCTTGGGGATGGCTCCATCAGCCACCTCTGCCACCCAGGAGTCCTGCAAGTGGTTCCCCCTTGGCCTGGCCAGCAGCCTGCTCTTTAACCCGGCCTAACCAAGGCATGCCCAGGAGCTTTAGTGAGGGTGCAGTTTTGGGGTAAGCCAAGCACAGGGGAGCACAAACCCTGCTCTTCCCCACCAGCCCTGGACCCACCTGGGACCGGCGCTCGTCACCTCTGGCAGTGGCCACACGCGTTCTTCAATCCCCCGTCTTTTTACATCTCGGAGTTTCCCCACACAACGCTAGCGGCTTGAGGAGGAGTGGCTGGAGAGCTGCTGGGGAAAAGG
>NW_010538913.1:0-3190 GCF_000687285.1 Phaethon lepturus
GAAGAAGAAGAAGAAGAAGAAGAGAAAGAAAATACAGAACAAGTGATGCACAATACAATTGCTCACCGCCTGGTGACCGATGCCCAGTCAGTTCCTGAGACATAGTGCCCCTGGCCAACTCCCCCCAGTTTATATATTGAGCATGATGTCATATGGTGTGGACTACTCCTTTGGCCAGTTTGGGTCAGATGTCCTGGCTGTGCCTCCTCCCAAGATTCTCTCTGGCAGGGCTTGGGGCGCTGAAAAGGCAGAAGAAGAAGAAGAAGAAGAAGAAGAAGAAGAAGAAGAAGAAGAAGAAGAAGAAGAAGAAGAAGAAGAAGAAGAAGAAGAAGAAGAAGAAGAAGAAGAAGAAGAAGAAGAAGAAGAAGAAGAAGAAGAAGAAGAAGAAGAAGAAGAAGAAGAAGAAGAAGAAGAAGAAGAAGAAGAAGAAGAAGAAGAAGAAGAAGAAGAAGAAGAAGAAGAAGAAGAAGAAGAAGAGAAAGAAAATACAGAACAAGTGATGCACAATACAATTGCTCACCGCCTGGTGACCGATGCCCAGTCAGTTCCTGAGACATAGTGCCCCTGGCCAACTCCCCCCAGTTTATATATTGAGCATGATGTCATATGGTGTGGACTACTCCTTTGGCCAGTTTGGGTCAGATGTCCTGGCTGTGCCTCCTCCCAAGATTCTCTCTGGCAGGGCTTGAGCAGCTGAAAAGTCCTTGCACTACTTTGCAACAACTAAAAACGTTCCTGTTTTATCAACTTTATTCTCATACTAAATCCAAAATACAGCACTCTACCAGCTACTAAAAAGAAAATTAACTCTATCCCAGTCAAAACCAGGACATTATGCTTACTGCTTAGAAGGTCACCCCCTCTTTCTTAGGTTCATGCTGCTTCTCATCTCAAATTTGTAATCTGTGTCAGACTGTATGGTGTCTTTTTCCCACATAAAAACGTTACTGAGTCTTCCACAGAGATAAATGTCATTGCCTGTTCACTAAGTGCTTTCTTTGAAAATGCAACGGCAATAAAAATATTTGAAAGTATTCTTTAAAGTGCCGCTGCTTTTTTGAGATTTCTCTGCTAATGAAGAGAACTTGGAAGGAAAAATTTCTCTCTGCTTTAACAAAATATAATTGTAATACTTAGAGACTCTTGTATGTTTATAAATGGAAAACATTCCACAATTGTTGATCTTCGAAGTCATTGAAAAGGTGTTATTCCCACTTTAACAATGGGGGGACTTCAAGATAAAAAGATGATTTATCTAATACTGAACAATGTAAATCAGTGGCAAGGTAAGTTATCCAGCTCTCCTCTACTGTAATCATGGGACCATATTGCCTCTCATCACAACAGCATTTAGTAAATTAATTGAAGCTTTGTTCTTCAGCAAAGAAATACAAGTATTTTTGTAATTAACAACAAACCTGTTCATTTCGGTATACTGCTAACTCCAGACATGGTCAAATTTTAGCATTGCCAACCCCCATTGATATTTAAATATTTAACTTCATAAGAGGTATTAATGAAAAAAACCCCACTTTTTCCCAGTGAAATCAAACCCCTCATGAACTTGTTGAAAGATACATAGAAATTTTAAGTAATTCACACAATGAATCAGAATCCCATTTAGAGCAGCGTGATTCACACTAGCAGCTTGCTTTCTTCAATGTTATCTCTACAGAGAATAACTACAAAGTTGGCACAGAATGTGTGTAAGAGGGGTATGGTTAAAATACTGTGAACCATCTTTCCAGGCATATTTCCTAAATACATTTTTCCTAAATGCATTTTAACAATATTTGACATTTTCTGGGAAGCAAAAGGATTTATGTATTGTTTACAGAAAGAGCTGCAAAATAGGTTGGTCTCCCTCTTGCACTTGGGAACTCTGAGTTCTTTCTTTGTTTTGTGACCCAGGAATGATCTAACATTTCTTACTTGTATGGTTTTGATGGAATATTTGCTGTCTCCAGTGAATGGTTACGTTATATTGTGTTGAAATGGCTTGCTCTCTTCCCTTCTCTCTCTTTCTCACCCCACCTTCCTCACACATGTGTAAAAGCTTTCTTACTGTCTACTTCCTTGATAGGTATAATAGAACTTATGGATTGATAGTGGAAAGTACCCTTCAGACATCTGTTGTTGGTTTCTAGTGCAGGTCAAGGTATTATTAAATCCTGTAAGTGCAGTGCAGAGACAATTATTTCAGCAGTTTCTATGTGTGTTTTGTCATTATAAAAACTAAAGCACAGCATTTGCCACTTGTTCTGTCAATTTTTACCTGTATAAATACGTCTACGTATTTGATACTTTTAAATCTAAATCTATTTTCCATGATTTGCTAGTTTACACTTATGATATAATACTGCAGAATGCATTGTGTGACAACTACTACTTGGAACATATTATCTGGGGAAAAACTTGCATCTAAGTTTGAAATTTTAAGATCCAAGCTGTTAAAATTCCTACAGATATGTATGTCTACTCAGGTGACACATAGGAGTTGAGGTTCTGAATAGCAATTTTATGCAGAATAATAATTGTTTTTCTTTACCCGTTGCCATAAATTTAGCATTTATTCATGTTAGCTATAAAAACAATGAAAGAAAATATTCAAATTGCTAATCAAGGTTTTGTAAAGTGGAAAGTTCATAAATTATGTGAATGAAATAAAACCAAGAGGCATCACTTATTGTTGGATAGTCGGTAAATTTTAATGAAAAGTTAACAATCCATAAAGTACTTACAGTTATGTGTTGTAATGTACGTTATTTAAATGATAGGGTTTGTGATCAGATATATGATATGCATATATACCTCAGGAAGAGAGTACTGTTACAGTTTTATTTAAAATAATATAATAATTATTAAATTATTAAAAATAATACAATAACAAGTATGGTCTTTACCAGGTAAAAACTGGCTAGATGGCCACGCCCAAAGAGTTATGGTGAATGGAGTTAAGTGCAGATGATGTCTGGTCACAAGCGGTGTTCCCCAAGGCTTAGTACTGGGGCCAGTTCTGTTCAATATCTTTATCAATGATCTGGATGAGGGGATCGAGTGCTCCCTCAGTAAGTTTGCAGATGACACTAAGTCGGGTGCGTGTGTTGATCTGCTGGAGGGTAGGAGGGCTCTGCAGATGGGTCTGGACAGGCTGATTGATGGGCTGAGGCCAATTGGATGAGGGTCAACA
>NW_010538913.1:3374-6782 GCF_000687285.1 Phaethon lepturus
AGGGAAGTGACGATGCCTTTGTACTCAGCACTGGTGAGGCCACACCTCGAATACTGTGCTCAGTTTTGGGCCCCTCACTACAAGAAAGACATTGAGGTGCTGGTCCTCGTCCAAAGAAGAGCAACAAAGCTGGTGAATGATCTAGGTAACAAGGAGCAGCTGCGGGAACTGCGGTTGTTTAGCCTGGACAAAACGAGGCTGAGGGGAGACCTTACTGCCTTCTACAACTACCTGAAAGGAGGTTGTAGCAAGGGGGGTGTTGGTGTCTTCTCCCAGGTAATAAGTGACAGGACAAGAGCAAGTGGCCTCACGTTGCACGAGGGGAGGTTTAGATTGGATATTAGGGAAAATTTCTTCACGGGAAGGGTTGCCAAGCATTGGAACAGGCTGGCCCACCAGGGGAGGTTTAGATTGGATATTAAGAAAAATTTCTTCACGGGAAGGGTTGTCAAGCATTGGAACAGGCTGCCCAGGGAGGTGATTAAGTCACCATCCCTGGAGGTATTTAAAAGACATCTAGATGTGGTGTTTAATTCAGTGGTGGACTTGGCAGTGTTAGGTTTACAGTTGGACTTAATGACCTTGAGAGTCTTTTCCATCCTAAATGATTCTATGATTCTTTATGTTCAGTTTCCTATATAAAGTAAGTACTGATTGTTTAATTTCTCAAAATATTAACAAAAGTATTAAACATAAGCAAATGAAAAGCCTGATCCCTGGGATGAACAAAACCCTGCAGCAGAACAGGTCAGGGACAACTGGATGGGAGCAGCAGAAAAGGCCATAGGTCCCCAGGGATGCAGGGGTTGGCCATAAGGCAGCAGTGCCCCCAAGCAACAAAGAAGCCACCACCATATCCCAGGCCGCACGAGCAATGGTGCAGCCAGCAGATTTGGGGATGGATCCTGGTCTTCTGTCCAGGTCCTGTGTGCTGTCCCCAGCCCAAGGCTCCTACACACAGGATAGACAGTGACCTACTGGAGACATTCCCAGCAGGCCACCAAAGTGTCTGGGGGCTAGAGCACAGGGAATCTGATAAGCTGCAGAGCTGGGTCTGTTCATCCTGGGAAGTAACAGACTTGGAGAGGCCTTGTTGATGTATACAGATACCTGGTGGGAGGACACAGAGAAGACAGAGCCAGCCTCTGCCCAGCATTGCACAGTTGTAGTATTAAAAAAAAAGTGTTACACAAGAAATACTAGCTAGATATGAGAAAAAACTTTGCATCATAAATGACTGAACTCCAGCACAAGTAGCCTCTATAGAGGCTGTGGAACCTCCCTCTTGGAGATATCAAAAACATGACTGAGCATATCTGGAAAATAGACTATTTGCTTCATCTGTCTCTAATACTGCCATGGAGAGTGTTGGTGGTACAGCCGTGGGGCAGAATGGCACTGTTCAGAGACATGATCTGAAGTGAATTGCCTAAGCAGGATGTACACATGTGGTGGACTACAGTTTCTTTTCTAACATTTCTATTCCACAGCCAATTCACACAAGCCAGAGCCCAGTGGTTGTGGCCCAGCTGGGCCCTGCACCATGGTCCCAGATGCAGGACACTCAGGCTAATGGCTAGTGCATCCAGTCTGGCTGGGTGGCCAACCCCTATGCTCCATGGCCCCACCTTAACACAGCATGGACACACATGGATGTGTGTCCATCAGTGTGTCTATCACTAAAGAACTATTGTTTTTGCTACCTATTACTTTGTATTTTAGGTAGTCAGCATACACTGATGATGTGTCTCTGGGCCAGGCTTTCTCTGTGACTCTCTCCCCATCTGAGGGGGTTAGCCAGCTTAGCAGTTGTCACCAGGGTTTCTGTTACCTACTGGTGTCCTGTCCCAGATGTCTTAAAGAAGTATGAAGCTCACAGTTGTTATGTGAAAAAGTCTGTCTATTATTTCTTTGTGCTCAAATGTCATTTATCTAATCAGTTAGTGCCAGGCAGATACAGAGTCAGTCTTTTCATCTAAGCAGTGTCTTCAAGTAGGCTTCATCGCATGATGATAAACACCTAGGGCTCTGACCATGATAAAAGGACAAAAAAACTTTCTTGTCATAAGGTACCTGAAATATATAATTAATACAAATAGTGATATATTTAATTTTCCACTGTGAAAAAAAAAGAATTATAAATGAAAGAGTCGTCCATGAGACAGGAATTCTGAGGCACAACAGTTTGTGGAGTTTTGAAGTGTATGTTTGTTCAGAGAGGGCATGGAAGATCTATTTGCTCATCAAAAGGCATAGGGACAGGTCAGGGATGAGGGAGATCCAAATTCCCATCCTTCTCAGTGGGATTTAGAGTTATATTTCATAGCAAGTATCTATGAACTGGATAGAGCAGAGTTGTGAGCCTGTTCATTCTGTATCTGTTTGACAAACAAATGTAAAAGACCCATTCACTTTTCTGTTAACTACAATAAAGTCATTACCTTGCCTCTTGCATGATTTTCCCACAAACTAACCACCCCAATGAAAGATAAGATTCTACATTCCTGAATGAAAACAGATTTTGAAATGTTGCAACTTAGACAACACCAAGTCATTTTTCTAATCTCCAAACTGCAGTTTCATTTGCTCTCAGACAGAGCAATCACCAAGTCCCTGTTGACAGCAGCTCCATAAAACACCATTTTTAGTTTCTAGCTGTGCTGATGAACATGTGATAAAATAATTTCAATCTTCTAGACCATTCTGTAGTCATCATAAATGAAGTTATATGTCATCTACAGCAATGCCCAACATGTCATTCTTGTTAGTAAAACTTGCAGGATCTGTCCTGTTTTATGGCACAGTCCACTGTTATATACGTCCCTCCATGATTTGAGGTAAGAGAATGCTGAGAAGCTGTCTTAATGTTATGAGCCATCAGTCCTGCAGACCAGCTCCTTAGCACTCATTAGTGCTTGAGGTGATCACAATGGAAGAGCACGCAGAATATTTTCTGTGGTTTAACACCAGCCAGCAACTAAACACCACACAACCTCTCAGTCGCTCCCTCTCCAATGGGATAGGAAGGAGAAATGGAAGGGTAAAAATGGAAAAAAACTTATGTGTTGAGATAAAGACAGTTTAATAGGTAAAGCAAAAACTGTGCACACAAGGAAAGCAAAAGAAGGAATTAATTCACTACTTCCCATGGGCAGGCAGGTGTTCAGCCATCTCTAGGGAGGCAGGGCTCCATCACACATAACAGCAACTTGGGAAGACAAAAGCCATAACGCCAAACATCCCCCCTTTCCTCCTTCTTCTCCCAGCTTTATATGCTGAGCATGGTGTCATATGGTATGGGATATCCCTTTAGTCAATTGTGATCATGTGTCCCTGCTGTGTCATCTCCAAGATTCTTCTGCACCCCCGGCCTACTAGCTGGTGGGGTGGGGTGAGAAGCATAAAAGG
>NW_010538914.1:0-227 GCF_000687285.1 Phaethon lepturus
TCCATGGGATTGGAAAATTTTAATGAAAACGGTGCTTACATCAGCTCAGCATTCTGTATGGCAATATCGTGAATTAGTCATAGAACAAGTAATGGAAAACTTAACCGCACTGAATAATATTAGTCAGGATATGTTAATGGGTACTGGAGATTATTTAACACCACAAGTGCAAGCTCCCTTACCTCGGCATGTTTTTGAACAAGCAAGCCGATTTGCAATATTAGCCT
>NW_010538914.1:634-3406 GCF_000687285.1 Phaethon lepturus
TCATAAGGGCTTCCACTGGAGTAATCAATGTCGATCTAAATTTGACAGAGATGGTCGCAGTCTGTCGGGAAACAGGCAGCGGGGCGCGAAACCCAGCGCCCCTCAGTCCAACAGGGTTCACACCCCAGAACAGGTCGCAGTGGGGAACAACAATGGCAATCTGTGTTCGATTTACAGCCTGCAACAACAGGCAGTGCCGGGTTGGATCTGGCAACCGCAGGAGAAACTGTAATTACCACTACTGATGTTACCCTAATTAACACTAACGTGAAAGGGACATAAAATCAGGTAAATGGAGATTATTACAAGATTTAAGAGCTAACCCCAGAACAGGTCGCAGTGGGGAACAACAATGGCAATCTGTGTTCGATTTACAGCCTGCAACAACAGGCAGTGCCGGGTTGGATCTGGCAACCGCAGGAGAAACTGTAATTACCACTACTGATGTTACCCTAATTAACACTAACGTGAAAGGGACATAAAATCAGGTAAATGGAGATTATTACAAGATTTAAGAGCTATCAATGCGGTTATGCGACTGATGGGTCTGACTCAACCTGGATTGCCATATCCAACATTGATTCCCAAAAATTGGCAATTACAAATTATTGATTTGAAGGATTGTTTTTTTACTATTCCATTTCTTATTGCAGTTGACACAATGAACACGCTGCATTCTGCAGTGTCGCACTTTTTGCATTTTTTATACACTCTAATTTACCTGGGCCTATTGTTTCAGGAAATAATAGAGCTGATTCATTAGTAGCTGCTACCGTACAATTTGATCATGCCGTTGCTTCACATAAATTTTTTCATCAAAATAGTGATGCTTTACGTAAAACATTTTCTCTAACTAAAAGTCACAAGCTCTTAATATAGTTCAGGCATGTCCCGATTGCCAACAGTTAACGCCTATTGTTCCCCTTGGCACAAATCCCAGAGGCCTGGAACCTAATGCCATCTGGCAGATGGATGTTACTCATGTCATGGCTTTTGGCAGATTTAAATATGTCCATGTTACTGTTGATACTTTCTCAGGGTTCCTGTGTGCCTCTGCCTTGTCTGGTGAAAAGTCACGTGATGTTATCCGTCATTGGACTCGCTGCTTTGCCATGATGGGAGTACCCCAACAGATTAAGACTGACAATGGTCCTGGGTATAGCGCAGCTTCCACTAAACTGTTTCTTCAACAATGGAATGTACACCACATTACAGGTATCCCGCATTCACCCACAGGGCAGGCCATCATAGAACGCTCACATCACACCTTGAAAGCCATGCTTAAAAAACAAAAAAGAGGGAACATGCCTCCACAACAACAATTAGACAATGCAACATTTACTTTAAATTTTCTAAATCGCCTTGCTACTCAATTAGATACGACCACAGCAGAAAGACATTATAAACAAAGAACTCTGGAGTATGACCTAAAGTATGGTATAAACTACCCCAAGAAAATACAAATTGGCTTGGACCTGTTGACTTAATAACATGGGGGAGAGGGGATGCTTGTGTTCTCTTACCCACAGGAACAGGGTGGTTACCGGCTAGATTCGTGAAGCCTTATTATGAGCTGGAACAAGCAAGAGACAAATCCAATACCGCAGATGAAGGCTCTCTCTTTGACTCAATCAACGAGATGTCAAAAGGGGAGGAGGAGGACCATGGAGAGTAACGACAGCGAGGATATGAATATAACATGGGGTATGTTGAAGAAATTAAATCAAACCGCAAGTAACATGATGGCCGCCGCTGAGGCTGCACCAACACCGATTAATACATTCCTTGCGTATCTGGCTATAGTGGCTAACAATTCTGAGATAAAGGTCATGTGGGTTCTTCTCTGGTTAAGTCCATTATGCTCTGCTGAAGTGTATTGGGCTCATGTGATGGAACCACCTCTTTTTAAACCCCAAACATGGTGGGATCCAGAAACCCCTATTTCTAACAATGACACCCATTGGTCTGGGGGAATATGGGTGCCTCCTGCGGGTCCATTAATGAATAAACAAGATTGGCTGAAAGTTAATGAGACGCATACATTTAGAACGGAGAATATCCCTGTTTGTCTTTCTCAGAGTGAGGTTTCTTATTGTGTCTCTATGACAGAGAAATTTCATTTGTTTTATCAACACCGTGAAAGTAAAATGGAATACTTGGACATCTTACATTTATCTCAGCACCTGGGGTGGCAAGAGTGGAACCAGTTCAAAATCAAACTGGTCTGCAGAAACCACCTACTACGCTTCCATTATGTAAAGTACAGGGAGGAGCTGTTAAGGATGTGTTTAACTTTTACTTACAATGGAAAGCCTGTAGACTAGATACTCCTGCTATACTTAATCAAAACCATACATGGACAGTCTATGATTGGGGACCAAGAGGTCATCTGATTAGCAATTCTTCACACCCTGTAAATTTCTCTCAAGTCACTAATGAAACCTTAAAATGGTCAGAGGGTGGCTTATCAGGCCTAATATTGCAAATTGGTGTAAATACCACTTACTCTCCATTTCATTATAAGACGTGGCGTATGGCCATGCCATTTGCAATTAGACGTGTAGCTCATGGAAACTATAGTAAGCATTCTAATCAATATACGATGGATCTAACAAATTGGCATAATGATTCGGTAATGATTTGTACCACCCATCCTTATGCCTTTTTTATTGTCTGATTTTGTTAACATAACCTTTACAGAAATTAACTATGAGATAGTAGTTAATAACCCCATTTATACTAGTGAAACAAGGATCTAAAACAATTACAAGG
>NW_010538915.1:0-1804 GCF_000687285.1 Phaethon lepturus
GTCAGGCAGCTCTCCAGCCACTCCTCCCCAAA
This sequence comes from Phaethon lepturus, assembly GCF_000687285.1. NCBI lineage: Eukaryota > Metazoa > Chordata > Aves > Phaethontiformes > Phaethontidae > Phaethon > Phaethon lepturus. Next base: position 33 of record NW_010538915.1, read on the forward strand.
CTTTGCAGTTATACTGGGAATGGTTCAAAGCTGCACCAGGGGAGGTTTAGACTGAATATGAAGAAGCATTTCTTTACCAAGAGGGTGGTCAAACACTGGTACAGGCTTCCTAGAGAGGTGGTTGATGCTCCAAGCCTGGCAGTGTTTAAAGGACATTTGAACAATACCTTTAATAACATGCTTTAACTTTTCATCAGCCTTGACATGGTCAGGCAGTTGGGATAGATGATCATTGCAGGTCCCTTCCAACTGAACATTTCTATTTTATTCCGTTCTGTTCTATTCTGATTTATCCTACCCTACTCATTGATTTCACCACAGACACAACAAAAAGCACAGTTGGTTGGCAGGCTAAAAAATAATGTAAAATCCTTTTGGTGTACAATGTGCCCTTCTCCAATTTCTTTCCAGCCCCTCATATCCTTCCCAGGAAAAATACACCAAAGACAAGTCCATGGAAGTAGAAGCAATGCTACAGAGAGGCTGGTTTCAAGTGGGCAGGGACAGATATTTGTGAAATATTTGAGCACAGTGCTGTCCAACACAATGCGTTCCAGGTTCATAACTCAGTTTTAGCTTCTCCACTAGGGATAAATAACAGCCACGCAACATACCCAGAGAAAAGATGTGTGTACAAGTTACAGTATAATCAAAAAACCAGGTTCTTGCCTATAACCATTTGTACTAGCTGACCAGATTGAGCCTAACGTGTGCTTTAGATCAGATGAAAGGATTCGTATGTGTCTTGTCTCATTCCTTCTGCTGTTTATGTCATTCTGCTCTAACTCAACTGCAGGAAATTTAGCCCCACAGAGTAAAGGCTGCTTGCATTGCATAGGATATTGTCCACTGAGGTTGGGGCCTTTATTTCCTGGAGGAAGCTCAGAGCACTAACCACGCATGGTTCATACAGTGTGAGGAGGAACAATGGTCAAGCATCACTCCCAGTGTGTGCAACTCACTGCATTAACGATGTCTTTTGTGGAAAAGCCCACATGCTTCTTTCCTTGTGCATCTGATGAAGAAAATAAACGCACTTTCTTGGTGCCAACATGAGGTAGTTAGACTGAATGTTGGTAGATAAAGCTCTCCTTACCCAAATCCAACACAAGCAACGCACAAATAACCAAGAGCATAGGAAAATCAGCAATGCAGATCTGCTTATTTTATCGGTCTTTCCAGTCAAATGGTCCTGCCACTTACCACAGATCACTGTAACTACAGCCTGTCTGCACACAGGCAAGACTAACCTCATGCTGTGGTAAACCCCGGGATACTTGGGCTGAAACGAGCCACAGGCTAATATGTTCATGCTACAGGGGTCAGAAGGAGGTCAGCTGGCATTAGGAGCTTTTTAGGAACTGCTGTCTCTCAGGCTAGAGCTGGGCCAGGCTCCACTGCTCTGCAGTTAGTGAAGCTCTGAGCATTCAGCAGGCCAACCAGAGCTCATTAAAAATAAGGAAGAGTGGGGGCAGGAGAGCAGAGAGACTAGAGGGCATGTGAGAGGAACATAGTGGTACAATGGAAATTTCCTGCTGGCTTCAAGCCCAATGGCAGCCATGGTCCTAGTGTTCAGGAGAGGAAACAGGGGACAGAGGTAGCAGGAGACAAATGTTATGAAAAAGGAATGGCTGCCACTGAGAGAATTGTTTGTTTTAGTCTACTTGTTGCACTTATTACTTAAAATAAAACATCATTATTTCAGCTTTTTGTGTATTGATGTTACTCAGATATGGGGCTCTTTCCAGTAAGACTTTAAATGCTTTCAGCAG
>NW_010538915.1:1821-2557 GCF_000687285.1 Phaethon lepturus
GGAAGGTGCTGGATGGTGAGAGACAGATGTTCAGATTTGATCCAAATGAATCCAACAATCTTAAGACAGTCTTCAAAAAATCTCAGCTTTATGGCAAATACTAGGATAACTTCTTTCCCACTTACATCTGATGCAACATTGGGGGTTCTTCCACCTACTCTGGAACTACATCTATCAGTGTAACAGAAACAAGTAGAAAAAAATTACTTTGCAAGACTGAAGCAATTACAAGGAATGTAAACGGACTTGCCTTTCTCTCACAAAAATGTATGACAACTTTATGGTTATTTGCATTATCTTCAGACTTTCAGTCCTTAAAGACATCACTGGAAGCACTCTGGAAAGAATGATGACCTCTACTGACTTTGCATGTTACAGTCCCTCAGGCTTCTCATTGCAAAGGGGAGCCATGAGCTGGCCAGAAGCTCTGCACCGGTGCTCACGTCCTGTGCATTGAAGCATTTTGTTCCTCCACCCACCACAAGGCTCCACTGACAGTATCTCCACTGCAAAGACCTGTGGTGAGTGAACTGGTGGCTAGAGACACCCAAGAGGGGGGCAAAATCCCACAATATTGCTTAAATCCACTCTTCTCCATCTGACCACAGGCACAAGCATCCTCTGGGCTCCCCCCTGTTTCCAATAATTTAAAAGTCAAAATCAAAATATGTTTTCATAAATGCCAGTGAAATATATCTTAGACAGGTGAACTCTTCGCTGGGTAAAGAACTGGCTG
>NW_010538916.1:0-250 GCF_000687285.1 Phaethon lepturus
TACTATTACTATTACTATTACTATTATTATTTTTTCTTCTAAATATTAGAATTGCCAGGTCCAGCTTGTCCTTCGGGGTGAGTTGGGGTGTGCTGTGGGGTGTGCTTCAACCCTCTGTGTCTGAGCCCTGTGCAAAAAACCCTTGCTGGCTGCTGGGTGGCAACCATGTGGCTCTGGTCCAGCGTTCCTCGGGTGCAAGAGAAGAGGGTGGCCGGGCTGAAGGCAGGGGACAGGAGTCCAAAGGGGGCCA
>NW_010538916.1:394-1031 GCF_000687285.1 Phaethon lepturus
CCCATTACTTACGCGCTTCCTGAAGCTGAAACAATTGCTATTATCCCACATAATATTGCATGACCTACATTTTTACTTGAAAGACTCCAGCTAATAATTAGTTTGAATTTCGATTTATAAATAAACACATTCATATTCTAGTTTTTAAAACAGGGGAAGAAAGCAAGCCCCTTGATAGCGAAATCCCCACCTCTCCCTGCCGCTCTCCACTTTCGCCCTTCCCCTGCCGCTCTCCACTTGCGCCCTGTTCCTCGGGCTTTTGGGGCGGGCAGGGAGGAAGGAGTGGATTTGCTGGGCTGGGGGAAGAAGGAGGGTTTGGATGTAATGAGACCACTGGGTGTTTTCCTGGAAAACTGCAGGAACCTCAACGCTTGGGAGATTTGGGCCATCTGGATAAAGAGGGTCAAGCTCCACCTTGGCAGCGACGAGGCAGCACGATGCGGCGGGGCCGCTCGGCCTCGCCAAAGGAGCTGCGGAGAGCAGCAGATCAGGGCACAAAAGCACCTAGCAGAAGGCGCATCCCTTCCCCGGCTCTCCCGGCACGCTCGGCGTTGCCACAGCTTCTCCTCTTCCTCACTGACCATCTGCCTGCCCGTCCACTCTGGCAGTGGCGGTGCGGGCGCGACCCGAAGGGGGG
>NW_010538916.1:1062-5518 GCF_000687285.1 Phaethon lepturus
GCATCCGAAGGTGCGGGAGGCAGCGTTGGCCTTGGGTCAACGCCTGGGACTTGGCACACGTGCGCGGGCAGGGGATCGTTAGTCGCCGAACGGGTAGGGTGTTAATTAGCAGTTGTGGGGAAGAGAGGACCGTGGCTTGTGGAGATGTGATCTCTCCTGGAGAGGAGAGATACAGCTGGGCTGCATCCCGCGCTCGGCTCCGGGAGACGGATGCGTGTTCCTGGTGGAGAGCTCAGATCCCATCGGTACCGGCGGGCACACGATGCAGCCGACGGCAGCTTTCCCCATTACGGTCTGCGGCGGTTGTGGCACTGGAAACACCTCATGATCTGCCTTTCTCCACACACCTCAGGGCTTTCTGTTGCTGGAGGTGGAAAATGCAGAAAGCTGTCGTGGCCGTAATGCTCATACAAAATCCCAGTGTCCTCATTCAGTCATTCGTTGTCCAAGCGTTGCCTTGTATTTCAGCCTGGCCTCCGGTCTCCTTTTTTCGTGGCGATACCATGTGCCCAGGTCTGATGGTTTTTTGTTGTTTGGTTTGGGTTTTTTTTTCTTTTAAGAGAAAGAGCGACTGGTAAAACAGCAAGAGTCTGTGGGAGATGCCCCTTTGCCTGGACCGGGTGGTCCCCTCCTACCCAGTACCTCCCGCATCCTTCCCTCTCGCTCTTGCATTCAGCAGCGGTAGCCCGGCGCGGCCGTGACTTGGATCATTGGAGTGTGGTTTTATAGGCAGATCTCGCGACAGAAGTGGTTGCGCCTGGGATTTGATCCAAAGCTGATGGAAAAAAAATAATTAAAAAAGCCTGCCCTTCTGCTTAATACAAAAATCGCTTAACACACCTAGCTTTACAGTATGGTATCGCGTGGGCAATTGTCGTTCCACTCGGGGCTGATGATGTGCGTATGCCTCGAAGCAAGACAATTGCTAGCCTTTGTAATTTCCTTTATGGCCAAAAAAAAAAAAAATAGCCAATCAAACTTAATAGGGACGAGACCAATAGAGTTCTGTGGAAATTAGTGTGAAATCCTATAGAAAAAGGTAGACAATGAGGCATCTCCAGTGGGATCCTATGGGTGAGTTTCACCGTGGGAAGGTTTTCATTCTCTGGTTGCGTTGGTAGCGCTTGCCCCTAAGGTGTTATCCTAAGCGATGCCACTTCAGGTGCTATTTTTATTCAGGAAAATGTCAAATTCTTTCTCGGAACTTAGTGACTTGTTGTCTTGGTAATTTCTTGCAGAAGCAAGATCTATAAAAATCCCCTGTTTTCTTGGCGGTAGGCTTTTCTTGTCTATTTTGAATGTAAATATTTTTTAGAATCAGAAAAAAATAGATGGGAGCTGCTTTGATAGGACACAAGCAGTGCAATTTCTCCCTCAGAATGGCTCTTGTAGGGCTTCTTGCGGCACGGATGTCAGTGGGGAAGGAGCCATGTGCACTTATATTTACGGTACCGGCCCAGTGTCCTTTGAATAGATGTCCTTGTATGCCGAGATCATACCTGGCCGCATTCTTCTGTCATTTCCTAATCGGAAACCCAGCTCTCTGGAAGCTGGAAACCCAGCAATGAGTGGGGTTATATTAATTTTTCATTGGGGGTGAATGACGGTGACAAAAAAAAAAGCATACAACCCATGCTTCCCCCCCACCCCCCTTTTGAAATTTCCAGCAAAGTTGACATTTTCAACAACAGATAGTCGCTTCGGGAAGAACTCATTTCCAAACCCGAGCCACTGCGCATCATTTGCAAATGAAAAAGAAAAAAATCATATGATGCCTCTGATAACACGGAGATACTCCGCTCCCGCTTCTGTGCGTGGGGAAGGTTGGGGTTGGTTCGTGCAACACCTCAGCCAGCTCCAGAGAGGAGATTTCTGCTCCTGCCTGGTAGGTTCCCGTGGAGGGTGGCCGGCTCTGCCCTGTCCCAGTGGGTTTGGAAGCCCCAAGCCATCGTGGTGGCCGCTTTGGTGGGGGTTAATGGATGAGGAGGAGCAGAGCCTTGCTCGTGCCGTGAGCGGTGTTGACATCTGCGTCCACGTGTTGGGTCTCCCTGCAAGGTGCAAGAGAGGCAGGCGCTTTGAGGCAGACGGGGGCTGGTTTTGGGGTGCCTGTGCCATCGTTCAGCCTACTGGCCTCTACGGCATTTTAAGCGTGATGCAAGGGAAAAGCAAGGCAGGAGCTGCACAGCCCTTCTTGGGAGAGAGGGAGATGATGAGCAGTGTCTCTCCGATCACAACAAGATCCCTGGAGTCCAGAAGGAGCAAAGCTTGGCCACGAAAGCCGGAGCTGCCCTAATAAAACATTTACTGGGGTTGAGAGACCTGTTTGCTCTGACACGGCACATACATATTAAATGATCAAAGTTTCCGTGCCTTCGGAGGAGCCGGCTGCTAATCTAATGCAACCCTTGGGCTTTGCTCACCACCGGCTCTGCAGGAAAGCAAACGGCGGCTCTATTTTCCCGTTCAAAAGATTTCCAAGCTGAGCCGGGCGGGTGACAGTTCAGGAAGCAATAGGATCTGGTCTCTCAAAGGCTTTGGGAAGGTGGGTTAGGGGTTGAGGATGGATTGGTCTCCATCTCTCAAGTCCTGTCCACATCTGACTCGGCTGCGGGCTGCCTCAGTGCTGCTGTGGTCCCTCCCCCTCCTTCCTCCTCCTCTTATTCTTGCTCTTCCCCTCCCTAAATCGCTCTGTCCCGCATCCCCACAAAGGGCTCCGCTGGCTTTTCAGATCCCAGCCTGAGTTGCAAAGCGGTGCCGGTGAATTAAAACCAGAGGGCAAACAAACAAACAAACTGATCCCACCCTCTTTGGATTTATAAACTGAGCACACTGGAGCTGGAAGGTGCCGAGGAGGACAAGGAAAACACAAAGCCCCCGGGGTGCCGTTTTTCAAAGCGATGCAGCCCTTGATTTGCCTACCCACGCTTGTTTGAGCCGTGCAGGGAAGCGAGCAGGTAGAAAGGCTGCCGGGGCTGCTCTCGCAGGGCGCTGGGCTCCCTCGGGCAGCCGCCGGCGCTGAGCCGGCTCAGCACCTTTGCAAACCATCGGCGATCCCGTCGTCTGCTGCTTTTGCAGAGCAAATACTTCACCTATTGATTCTGCCAGCTCCGGTGGTTTGGGACTGATGGGGTTGGCTTTCCACTTGGTTACGGCATCTTTTCTGCTTCTCGAGCGTCTCCCATGTCTTAACTAGTTTCCGTTTACTGACGGTCCCTTTCTTTTAAGGTACTTGAATCTGTTTGATCAGCAACAAATTTCTCTTTCTGTTCCTCTGATAAAAAATTAAATCTGGGCACTTTTTGAAGGCTTCCTCCCCACCACCCCTTTCTCTTTCTCCTTCCATGCTCAGTGGGGAGTCAGCCCTTTCCTAGGAAAACAAAATAAATAAAAATCAGAGTTCAAAGTGTGACATCTGCTCTTAAAACGAAGAAGAGGGTGAGGGGAAGAAAAAAAACCCTCACCATATATTCTTACAGATGTGACATCAAAATGGAAAACTATAAAGGACGCGTTTTCAAAGGCTCGTAGAGGGACTGGGTTGGTTCAGTGGGAAACGGGCAACCAAAGTCTCTCCTGGCGCTTTGAAAGCGTGTCCCCGAGCCAGCGCAACCCTGTTGTTTTAGCTGGGGTGCGGGTGCTTCTCCGCCTGCCAAACACGTCCGCAGGCAGCCGTATGGGGAGCGGAGGACGCGGCGTTCCCCCGGGTCGCTGGTGGAAGCTGGGCGATGGGAGCGGTGTCGGGACAAGAGGGTGAAATGGTGGGTGCTGGTGTTGCCGGCACCTGCTGTGCCCTTGCGTCACGTCGGCAGCTGCATCCCTGTCCCCCAGCACGGAGGCATCTCCTTCCTCGCTCGCCGCGGAGGGGCTTTTGGGAAGCAAGCGGGGTGGGAGACGGAGCAGGACAAAGAGGTGGCAAGTCTGTTAGGAAGGGACGCTGCCCGGGGAAGGACAGCAGAGCCGAGGGATGTCATCTCCTTCTGCGTCTCGGTGATGGCTGCTGTCATTTGGGGCGTGGGGATGGACAGCAGTTGCTGCTGGCCCCACCGAAAGCCGCTGGGGCTGCGTCGGGGCAGGGCGCGGCGTGACCTCTGGTTTCCCACCCGGCCTGGGAGCGCGTCGGTGGAAAACGCCTCGTGACGCCGCGGGAGCCGCAGCCTGGTCTGCGGGTCTGCTCTCGCAGCCGAGCAGCATCTGGGACGTCCTGCGGGGTGGCAGATGGGTCAGCGGCACGCCGTTACCCGGGGAACTGCCTTTTCTCCCCGAATCCTGATTATCTGGCTCCTCGCCTGACCCCACGGGGCCCCGCCACTCATTTCATCCCGTCCAAAGCCACCGGCGCCCGGGCAGAGAGCAGGCTCCCCTTCCGCGGGAGCAGCCGCCCAGCCCGAGGGAGGGTTGTGGGTCAGTACCTGGGCACGGTTGAGGCTGAGACGTCGTGTTCATGGGGAGGTGGAGG
>NW_010538916.1:5608-10757 GCF_000687285.1 Phaethon lepturus
GCCACGCCGGGACCCATCGAACAAGCTGCCCTGGGGCTTGGCGCAGCCGTGACGTCCCCCAGGGGTCTCATCCAGCCCAGTGACTGCGCATAAAGGGTCCAGCGTGCCGGTGGAAGCGCTGTAGCTTCAGGTTGACACCCGCTTAGCCTTTCAGCTGGCTTCCTTTAGGCAAAGGCTGTTGGACCCGAGCAGCAGCAGTTGTACCTCGTTAATTGAAATAAAGGGATTTCCCAAGCGCGGGTGAAACCTCGTGGCTGGCCCCGGGCAAAGGGAGCAGCGGGACGGTGGGGCACAGGCGCGCGACACGTTGCGTGCCTTCAGGGGCGGCAGCGTGTCTCTGCTGCAGGCAGGACACCTCTGGGTGCAGAGCCCAGCCCCGCGCTCTCCGAGCCCGGATTTCACCTCTCTGTTCTCAGGGGAACGCATACCAGTCGGGCCAAGAAGGACCAGCACGAAGTCCCACAGCTCTTAGCATGCACAAGCCCTCCCTCAGCGGTAGGCAGGTCACCCGCGTGGGCACAGAAGGCTTTCGAAGGTTGAATAATGTTTCAGACAATAGTTTTTCCTCTGTCACTTCATCAGCTTCCTCACCTTTCCTGAGTCATCCTCCGCGCAAACGCCTTCCCCAAAGATTTTCTCCCAACAAAGCCGTCTCACCAGCCTCACCCCGTCACTCCCCTCGCTGCTGGTGGAGCCTGCTGCTGTCCGATGTGGGACACGAATGTCTGGGGACCCCTCCCTGCACCCCACTCCTGTGGTGTCCAAGCGCTTCCAGCGGTGGAGTAAGCAACTGCCCGACGCAATCGATTCTTTCTTTTGGGGAGGAGGAGCCGCAATTAATCTCTTGCTTGTCTTTATCGCTTTCTGTTGGAAACCTTTTGCTTCCGAGATGCTCATCCACGTCCCTGTTGTCCAGCACGTCTCTGGACGTCGTCTAGCACTCGGCGGGTGGCACGAAGAGGGACCTGTCTTGGTTTGCGGCCGAGGGAGCTTGGGCTGCAGGGTGGGCTTGGGCTGGCGATGTGCAGAAGTCTTGGGGCTGGTTGTCTCCCTGCGGATCGGGCCCAGGCTCCTCCTCCGCCCGCCTCTGCGTCACCTTGGATTAATTACAGTACAATGCAATATACATTTATATGGTGTCTGCACAAGTGTCTCAGGGCCCTTTGCAATCTGAAAAATCTAATTAAGGTGCAGCCTCCAACATGAATGCTTATCACCGAAATGTGTACAGCGAGACAGAGGCGGCATGCCTCCACGGCTCAACCGGGAGCTGAATCCACATTCTCGTGGCGTTATTAATTACTCAAAGCTTGGTGTCCGAGACACCGATCGATACCGTGGGCCTGGCTTTAAGTGAGCGTGAGCAAGAAGATAACCATCAGCTAGAAACCTGGCGGAGGCTGTTCTGGGCCAGGGAGGAGGAGGAGTCGCTTTGCAGAGACATGTGCGGTAGCGGCACGTATTTACCAGCGACTTTGACACCGGAAGGTTATTTACTTGATGCTGAAAGACATCAGCAATATTAAATTTTGGCGCGAGGAAGGTCCTGCCTTGGGGCCCAGGCTGGTGATGGGCGCAGCATCGTTCTGCGGGCTTTGCCGCAAAACTTATTTGGCCTTTTTAGTTGGTCTCCAGCTGTTGGGAACGTCGGGAAGGGAGGGAGGGAGCACCACAAGTGCGACGAAAGCGTAAATAACTGGGGGAAAAGGGAAAGGAAATGTGAAGTGGCCCTTTAAATATGAGCCTCCAGAGCCTGGAGCCCAACTAGTGTTCCCTCAAGTATTCAAATGAGATTGCAGCATCAGATTGGTATGCATTAGGCTGGTCTCAATGAAAATTAACATGTAATTGCTTCAAATGAAGTAAGTGAGGAGGTAATCTGTTCTTAAATTGGATTCGCAGGATTTTGTGGTACCATAATGCAGCTGTGAAATGAAATATATTTTAAGGATGATGTCCTCAAGGGGAGAGGGGAGGAACGGGGGGGGTCTGTACTGGCAAGGGTCCTTTCCCTCCCTCCTTCCCTCTCTTGTTTTCCCTCTCATTAGGGCCAGTTTATAAATGGGGAGAGGGTATTGGTGCGAGTGGCGTGGCTGGGGAAGGTCCCGTTGCTTTTGGCTCCGTCTCGTTTCCTTCCTTGACGTCCCTCCTGTCCATCTTCTCCCTCTACTTGGTTCTTCGCTTTCCTTGTGGCACCAGCGTCTCCTCTGGCAGCTTCTCCCGGGGACATGTCCCCATCCCGCCGTGACAGGAGGTCATGAGACGAGGCGCTTGCACTTTGTTCATGTGGCAGACGACCTTCTGGTTATGTGACGGGGGAAGACCTGGCTATGCGGTGGGTTTTGAGTGTCTGTGAGAAGCTGCGTAGGTTCATGCTAGGGAGCTGGTTTCTGTGAGGAGATAGAGTCTTGTCTCGGTCTCCTGTGGCCTTGGATGGGGAAGCCTTTTCTTCTGCCAAAGGGGAAGGTCCTCTCCCCACCACCCTGAGGCCCAGAGCAGCACTGCAAGGCTTGGGGATTGATCCCCAAAGGCGTGGGATGCCCTGCTGCCCCCGTGCACTCTTGGGTTGCCTGGACCACCTCTTTCTTTTTTTAATTTTAAGAATTTGCTCGTTGTCCTCTTTCTGCCCATCTCTGCCCATCTGCCCGTAGAAGCAATGTGAGTTCGGGTGTTGCGCTGAAATTGCAATGAGGGGAACTGGTTTAGGAAGGTGATGTGGTAACCTGCAATTACTCTCAGACTACAAGTATGTAGATAGTGGGTAGCAGAATTCATATGCTACGGGTAGACCCGGTTGGTCAGCCACAGCCAGTACCGGTACAAGCTCGCTCCGTCTCCCCGTCGCAGTGTCCCGGGCTACTGGAGAGCTCTGCCAGTGCTTTGAAAACCTGTTACCCAATCTTGTGCTCTTTCCTGGGTTGATTTCCCCGTGTTGTCCCCGTCAGTGCCCTCCGTTTGCAGCACTTCTCGCTCCCGCTTGCTCCCTGCTCCTCCCATCCCGCTGCCTCTTGACCCACAGCATCCTTTGGCGACCGGCTCCCGCTCACTCCTCCCCGCAGTCCTGGCAGAGAGCGCTCGCTCCTCGCCGTTCCTGTTTTGTGCCTCAACTTCTAAGGAAATGCCACTCTAGTGATAATTTCCCACTTGTAATAAGTTAAGTGCATCGCTTCCTTTCGAATACATTTTCAGTGCAGTTAAGCTCAGCAGTCCCTTGCCTGCGTGCTTAAGTTAAACGCGCTGCTTCGCAGACCGTTGGGGTAGGTGGCATCGCTTTATTCCTGGGCCATTAGTGTCAATTGTGCAAAGCGGAAACCAGGATTTATTCCGGGGCCACAGCTCGTAACTGCGCCGAGTTCAGTGCGGGGAGCCGGCACTAACTGCTGGGAGCGCAGCCTGGAGGAACCTCCCCGCTGGGCTGGAGGAGGAGCGCGGGAGCTGCCGGGGGCCAGAGGAGGATGGGGAGTTGGGGTGTCTTGAGTGGCTCAACCCGGGGCTTGTAGGTGGCAAAGGAAAGCGTTTTACTAGAGAAAAGCGCATAGCAAGGAGGCATCTCTCCAGGAGGCAGAGAGAGGAGACTTCTTCTCCACACCTCCTCAGACGAGGAGACCTTATTTTACAGGTTTGAACTCTTCCGTAATGCTTGTGGGGAGAGGATGAGATCATTATGGAGTTATTTTCTTCTTGTGGCGTTTTCTGCACCTCCTTCTGAAGCCTCTCAAAGACGGCGTGCAGGCAGCTGCCAGAGCCTGGACCTGGTCTGGGGTGGTGCCTTCCCTGCAGAAGGGGGGACCCTTTCGTAGCTAGCCCTGGAAGACCGCCGGGAAAGGGGTGACTTTCGCCCAGGGCTGTTTGCCTGCTGGCATCCAGGATCTCCCCGCCAAGTATCACTTGGGCTGAGGGAATGCGAAAAAAAAGGAGAAGAAGAAGAGGAACAAAATGTCCCCCGAGCTCAGCGCAGGATCCCAGCGCAGCGGGAGCCTCCTCGGTGGGGTGGCACTTCATTAGTAAACCGGCCGTGTCCCTGCACAGCTGCCTACAGGCGGTTTGGTGCTGGCGTCACCCCCCTTCCCCGGTGCCGTCAGCACTTTCAGAGGGCACCCAAGCGAGTGGGCCGGCAGCACGCTCCGGTGCCGCCCCGCGGGGTCAGCCGCGGCGGGGGGAGCCCGGGTTAGGGACACGTTTCCTCCAGGCGCGGTCTCGGAGCAGCTGCCCTCATTGATGTTTTGTGGCACGCGCCGAGACGCCGGGATGGAAGATGCTATAGATGTGCGCAGCCCTGTTGTTAGCAGAGACAATAGGAGGATAAATAGAAAGGCTGGATGAGCCGAGCACGGGAGCAGGGGACTTGGAAAGGTGCTGGTGCACTGCTGCATTGCAGAGAGAGAAAGACTTTTCCAGACAAGCCATCCCTGCCTGCTTTGCACCGGTCCTCGCGGCCGGAGGGTGCTGGTGCGAGGGGTCTGCCGGGGCCGGTGGCTTGTTGGGCGCACGCAGAGGCGCTCGCTTGACTCGTGGCTTCTGCGTACCCTGCCTTGCGTGGGGTCGGCAGGCTGCCAGCTGGGAGCTCTGGCTCTTTCTGCAGCTCTTCCTTCCTCCCCTCTCCGGTTTCCTCCTGTTTCCGTGACGTTTGCCAATAAGCTCGGCTAAGGCGGCGTACTGGGAGTTGTTTGCAGTGCTGTGAATCCCGGGCAATGAACCAAGGCGGATCTTTTCGAGTCCGGCATATTATTATTAATGTAATTAGTGTGAATCATTTGCATGTATAAACTTTCAATTGAAGAGACCAGGTACTTTACAAACATGCATTAACTCACCCTCGCTGGCAAGGAGGTGCCAAATATCTTGAAAGCCTTGCAGAGGGCAGAAACGAAGGGCAGGGACGCGGGAGGGCTTGCCGCAGCGTGCAGCGTGAGCTGGTGGGAAAGGCAGGACCCCCCGGTCCAGAGCCCTGACTCCCTCAGCAGCAACCGAGCTGAAACTCTGTCTGGGCAGGGAAGAGAAGGGGGAGCACAAAGGCTTTTTCTTCTCCGCTTCTGAGCGCTGCTTTTGACCGGCTCAGCGTGATTTTGCAGAGGCACCGGGGCGGCAAGCTGATCTGAGGGCACCTCCTCACCCCGCAGCCTTTGGAGATGCTCCGGCAGCTGCAGGG
>NW_010538916.1:10844-11095 GCF_000687285.1 Phaethon lepturus
GCTTGGGCCAGCGCCCGCCTGCCGGGTGGCAGGCTCCCCGTGCAGGGAGGAGGTTTTTCGGCCCCGACAGCCCGCCCGTGCTGTGAAGAAGCCCTCAGGCTGTGTCTGTGGTGTTGTCCCAGCGGTGGGAGCTTGAGGGATGCTCTCCAGCTGATCTTGCAGTTGAGGGCGAGGTCGGCTGGGGTGGTCCTGGGGTGCGGGTGAGGGCGGACGTGCCAAGAACCCCACCGCTGTGGCAGCCACGCGGGCGT
>NW_010538916.1:11312-13714 GCF_000687285.1 Phaethon lepturus
GCCCCGCTCGCGGCGGGACGGGATCATAACGCTGGAGGCGCGCACGCCGTTCGCCACGTGTGTCGATGAGCGCGCGTGCTCCCGCTACGTGCTGCGTGTGTCGCACGCACGCAACGCCCGCAAAAAATGCGGTATGCCGGTGCCAGCCCTTTGGGTGGGGTTGGTGCTTGGTGTGCAGGCTAGCATTGCGTGTCGGTGCCCGTGTGAGCAGACGGTGCCGGGATCATAACGCTGGAGGCGCGCACGCCGTTCGCCACGTGTGTCGATGAGCGCGCGTGCTCCCGCTACGTGCTGCGTGTGTCGCACGCACGCAACGCCCGCAAAAAATGCGGTATGCCGGTGCCAGCCCTTTGGGTGGGGTTGGTGCTTGGTGTGCAGGCTAGCATTGCGTGTCGGTGCCCGTGTGAGCAGACGGTGCCGCAGGGAGTGCGTGTAAGCGCGCGCAGTCTGCACGCGCACGGAAAGCGAGCAGATGCTGTAAATCCTGCCGAAGAAGGGTTGGCCTGGTAGAAATTGCTAGTGCGTGACTTAACCCAATGCAGCAAAGAGCATTGAGAGGGGAAACCAGACTGGGCTGTGGCAACGAGGATTTTGGCTTTATGAGTCAAAAAGCTTCTAGCCTACCTCCATAGGGCTGTCCATGGTGTGTGCCTTACGGGGATCGTGGGCGGCACGCGTCCCAAGGAGCATGGGACAACCTGACCCTGGCTTTCCCTTCGCTCAGGAGTTGATGGCCAGGCTTCTGTTGCCACTGGAGCATAAACATCATAGGAAGGTCTCTGAGAGCGGTGGGACTGTGCCTGAACGGGATTGAGTTGTTCACAGCCCGGCCTTTAATTAATCCTAATAAATAACAATAAAATGTGATAATCACAGAAATAAATCTGAGATGTGAAGCTCCTGCCTCCGGCGACGGTCTAGTTTAGTTGATCATTTATAGCACGACTGATGGTGCAGAGGCTGGAAGGTGCTGCCTGGGACACGAGGTGCTGGGGACAAGGCAGGGCTGGAGCAGCTTGTCCAGCCTCAGTGGGAGGCTTTTGCGCCCAGTTTTAATCTAAACCCCGATTAGTTCCTGCAAGCTGATTTCCAGCTTGGTCTAGCCCGTAGCAGAGACAAAACGCTGCTGGTATGGAAGAGATTGCTTCAAAATCCAGTCTCGTCTGGCAAGTGCTGAGTTAGACGGGGAAGAAAAAGAAAAGTCACCTAGGGATGCCTGATGGTGGGTCGGCGTCGTGGTGCAACGCGTCTGAAACTCCCATCAGGTGGCCTGGATTTGGGAAGGGGGTTTCTCTAGGGTGGGCACGCAGTGAAAATTAGGTGGTGATGGAAGGAGAAGCGAGCCCAGGGTGGTCAGCTTGGTCACGGCCCCAGGTTGGGCCACCGAGTTTGCTGGGGGGACCCAGGCTTAGCCCCATCCCTGCCTCCCCGCGATGGAGCTTGTACCCTGATAATTGCAACGAAAGCGGCAATCAGGTTGGTAATTTCGCTGAGCTCTTTTCAGTTCTAATTAACATTATTCATTTCTTGTGTGTCCTGCTGGGTTGAAACAATCTGTGCTTTCCAGCCCAACCCTCTGGAACACCAGCGATCTGCATAAGAGGCAACAAAAAAGTGTTGTGTGCCAATTACTACACTTCAGTAATTAAAAACTTCCTTCCCCCCACCGCCGAGCCACCTCCTCTCCCGTCGTTTTCTGTGTGCAAACCCGCGAAAGCGAAGAGAGAAATTCAGGAGGGCATGTCGCCCGTCTGTGCCGGCGCCAAAAATGCAGGGAGGTACCGGGGGCCGTATGAAGCACGGGCGGGATCAGCGGTCGGGGCGCTCAGCTTTGGCACCCTGTTGCTTATTCATTCCCGCTACGCGATTGCGGCGGCTGCAGTTTGGTCCTGGGCTTTTGGGGAGCAGGTGGGTGTCTGCAAAGCAGCCTGCTCCCCCCGGCCAGGGCTGTTTTGTCCCCACCGAGGGCTTTGTTGGCATTTTCAGCCCCGCTCATCTTTGTGCTTCTGTCACCTAAGGTGGCAGAGACCCGACGGCGATGCTGTCCCTCTTCCAATTTCCGTCTCCATGCGGCGGCTGCAGTTTGGTCCTGGGCTTTTGGGGAGCAGGTGGGTGTCTGCAAAGCAGCCTGCTCCCCCCGGCCAGGGCTGTTTTGTCCCCACCGAGGGCTTTGTTGGCATTTTCAGCCCCGCTCATCTTTGTGCTTCTGTCACCTAAGGTGGCAGAGACCCGACGGCGATGCTGTCCCTCTTCCAATTTCCGTCTCCAGCTGGTGTCCCTGCCACCGGGTGGGCTGTCGGCTGCACCCGTGGGCCCCTTGCACGGGGTGCGGAGGGTGCAGGCGTGAGGACTTCGGCTGAACGAGCTCAGCCCCTCGTGCGGGGATGCCGGCTGGTCTGGGC
>NW_010538916.1:14141-14428 GCF_000687285.1 Phaethon lepturus
GAAGCAGCAGAGAGAGGGAGCAGGATCGTCTCCTCCTTGTGCTGGCAGACAGCAGTTTTTCATCTTTCTGGCCTTCTGAGCAGGAGCGGAACAAGGATTAAGGATCTTGAGAGAGAAGATTACCTCATCTGTGCTTAATTGTTTTTACATCTTCTTTGTGGAGGCAAGCGCTGTTTTCCGGCACCCCGGGCACCTCTCTCCCCCCTCCCTCCCTGGCACATCGTGGGGCGAGAGGGAGGGTGAGAGCCTCCGGCGAGGTGGAGGAGGCACCTCGGGGCTTTGCACCT
>NW_010538917.1:0-214 GCF_000687285.1 Phaethon lepturus
CGGCAAGCCCCAGAAGGCGCTGAGGGGGCCGGGGCCAAAGTGCTTTTGCCAAGGGGAGGTAAAACAAATCGATGAGGGGCCACCGTGACGCGCTGACCCTGGCGCTGAGCCGTGGTTTTAACGCATGACAGTAAATCTGGGCGGGGGGCTCCGAGGCAGATGGCTGGAGAGGGGAGGCAAGGCAGGGCACTCGCTGGTGGGATGAGGGAAGGGC
>NW_010538918.1:0-14218 GCF_000687285.1 Phaethon lepturus
CGAGAGCACGGCGGAGAGCTCTCGGGTGCTTCTGGGCTCACCGGCGCAGACACAAAGTACGCAGCAGGAGAACATCTGCCTACAGGGAGTACTGTGGAGGACTTGTAATGCTGGAATCATTTTTGTCTGCTCCTCTGGTGCAAAATGGACAGATCCCAATCCAGCACATAGCAAAGTCAGGTGCTGGGTTCTCTTCTGGCTGAATAAATTCCCCCTGACTACAGCTCCTTCCCACCCTGGAGCAAGGCTTGGCTCTGCGGACGGTCGGGCAGCAGCGCCGCGCTCGGACAAGCTGCGTGCTAGGAAGGGCCCCTGTATGGCGTCGTGCGCCTTGGCAGTGCCCCACGCGTGGAGGCTTCGGACCCAGCGTGTTTGTGCGTCCTAGCCTCGTGAGTGACGGGGGTGGAGCGCAGATCCAAATGCAAATGCTTGTCTCCCGTGTAAAGGAAAAAGCAGTGTCTGGAGAAATTTCTCGTCTTGCATATCTAGTCCCAGCCTTGAACCATCCCTCTCCATCCCACAGTTACCCTCTGCCCTAGCATGGATGTATTTGTTTTTCACTGGTCCTTCGATACCTGCATTTCTTCTCCCCCAAAATTTAACTCTTCTACAAAAGAGGCTCAAACGTGCTTTCTGTATGTTCATGGTTAGGCTGGCAGAGCCATTCAGACAGGCTAAGAAAAGCCAGCCAAGAAGGTCAGAGAAAAGAAAGCCTTCCTATGCTTTGTGGATTGCTCTCATGGTTGGTGAAACTGGCAGGACAGGGGAAAAAAAAAAACTGTTTGTCTGTGTGTGTATGTGGAAATCTTTGTAGCTCCAGTCTAGACCTTCCCTGCTGTTCAGGGAATGAAGGAAACTGCTGCCGGAGCAGCGAGGCTGGGTGAAATCATAATAGTCCCATTGACATCAGCCTGCGCTCAGCGGACGTGCAGACCCAACACCCTGTCAGGGAAAATGTCTCTCACTTGCGCTGACACTCTTGTGACTGAGGGACCCTGGCTAACACCAGTTGTGCTACTTTCTCATGCAACAGCCGAAATACCAATCAGGACGCTTCCTCTGAGCTTTAAGGAGATCCAGGAGAGCTGTAGATCAGATGTTGCATGTGTAAACAGCACTTCAGCACCCCATTTATACAGGAACATGTATGAGGTTTGATGAGAGTAGCTTTTCCTTCCGTAGTGCCATCAATGCTCTCCACTTCTGATGTGAGAAAATCGCATACGCTACCCTGGAGACTGAAACACGCTGACGTTGGCCAAAGATGGTGCGTTGAGCCATATGTTGACCCAAATCATCAGGAGATTTTGTGGGTTTCGTGTCCCAGCTTTGTTGCGTTCAGGCCCTCCCTTGTGTTTGTCAGGCTTCCAGGGACTGATGTCTGGCGTTCCCACCCTGTCTGCCACCCAGTCCCAGCGAGCTTTTTGCTGAAACAGGAGCCTTTGATTTTTCATTTTGAAATAACTTTGGGGGTTGAAGTTTCTTTCCTGGGTGTTTTTTAAGATTTCAGATGAAAAGACTAAAAAGGCTATATCAAGAACAAAATCTTTTATGTTGGGGACAAATGAAATGTTTCCCGTTCCCCCCTCACTCCCCTTCCTTTTTCCTAATTTGATAATGGTTTAAAACATAAACTGGAGTCAACCAGAAATGACGTTACAGTGCTATTATCCTCTTTTTCCTTCCTTTCCTTGGCACTGATGCATTGCACTGCCTGCATCCTGGCTTCCCCAGAAGACGCTTCCCGGGAGCCTCTTTTTCCGCAGAACTCCAACCCCGGCTCCCCAGGTTGTTCCTGTATGTACCAGATTAATGACATCAACTCCACCAGTCTGTATTTGCGGCTGCAAAAATAGCAAGGTGGTGACTCAAAATGAAAAGTGCTTTCCAAGTGGTTATGTTGTACTTAGTGTATTAACCACCACCCCTCGGAGGAGGCGGATGAATGTCGAGGAGGAAGAGGTTGTTTTGGAGATTTGGTGCGAAACTTCTTTTGACTGACAGCATTCTGTGACAGTTCCCAAAAGCAGTGCTTTTTACTGGCTCCTGAATTTGCTTATCTTTTGGCAAATCTCCCCGGCCTGCTGCCTCTCCTCCTTGGGATAATGAGACATTGTAAAGGAACAACAAAAGAAACACCTGGCACGCTGCCCCTGTGGCACAGGGACATGGGATGAATGCAGCTCGGGAGTCAGTTCTCAGCAGATGGGCTTGTAGCGGAGCGACAGCTCCTGCAGCCCTCAGAGTCATTTTGGCCCTGGTGACCAGAATTCTGATCATGTGTCCCTGATTATTTTCTGAGCTGCTGCTGACTTTTAAGACCTACTGCATGGCTAACTGATGGAAAATAAAACCTTTATAAGCGCTACTGGGGGCAAGGGTGGGGGAGGATGGTATTATGAAAGCCACATATGGCACGCTGGCCTATGCTATAGCTGTGTATTTCAACTGTGCTCTGCAAACTTTGCCCCTGCAGACTGATGGAAAATGGCTAGATGGAGCATGGATTCATTTTCTAAAGGAAATGAGGATATAAATTCATTTAAGAAATGACATGCCAATTTTTCTTGCTCCGTTTTCCTCTCATAATAAACGGTACAGCTGCCAGGAATTTTTGTGAAAATAACACTTGCTTTCTTCTCTCTCTCTTTTTTTTTTTTTTAAATCCTGCTCAAACATTATAAAAGACCCAAAGCCAGATATATCATATTTAAGATCTCAGCAGAGGTAAACCTCACTAAAGAAATGAAGATCTGTCCCTGTCCCCACTGACTGATGACAGTGATAGCGACATAGGCTGCAACATTACTTCCTCAAAACTTGGAGAAAATATATAACCCATTTACTTAATGGACTGAGCTATAATGTCATCAGTTAAGTGAATCCCGTGAATAAAGAACAAGATGAAGTAATTGCTTCCAAAACATTTCTGGAATGAAGTAAAGCTTCACAGTGACTGGTCTCCTGGGGTCCCATTGATAACCTCTTTTGAGCAAAGTGTGTTGTTCTGTGGTGCAGAGATCCTTTTCCAGGTGTTATTAAGGACTTAATTTACTCGCCAGGGTTAAAGGGGGCAGCTTGATCTAACCCCACTGAGCCTGGGTTTGTGGATTGCCATCTTGGTTTGGCTTAAAACACAGCAGCTGGAATAAGAGCCCGCTCTAACCGTGCTGGTTGAAATCGGCACAGAGGCATAGTGCCAAGTGCTGCTAAGCTTGTGAGGGGGCCTAATAAAGTCTTAATGCCTCCGGAAGACACTGG
The DNA here is from genome assembly GCF_000687285.1 of Phaethon lepturus. Lineage (NCBI taxonomy): Eukaryota > Metazoa > Chordata > Aves > Phaethontiformes > Phaethontidae > Phaethon > Phaethon lepturus. The sequence goes on from NW_010538918.1 coordinate 3,262, forward strand.
TCTAACGATCTGAGCACAACTCCCGACGTCGGGCCCCTTGGGCTGTGTGCCGTGAGCACTGTGCAGGGCTGGGGGGTGGTTACAGCATCCGCGCCCCACGCGTGGTGGTGCAGGCGGAGACGCGCGTGCGCTCCGCAGCTGGCACTTGCGGCAGCGTAGGTCAGCACTGGCACAGCCAGGGACCACCACCACCACAGAAGAGTGGCTGTGGTGCCCTAGGATCCAAGCCCACGCCTCTGTGTGGGCACAGGGGCCTGCTGGCTTCAGCCTGTAGCCCAGAGCTGTGCTGTGCGCCATGGCCGCCGCTTCGAACGCCAGCCGCGGGGCTCCTGCTCTTCACTTTGCCTCCGGCTCCCTGTGTGGCCGAATTCTGGGGGAAAACAATCTGAAGTGCACAAACTGGCATGCATATACTGTATTTCAGCTATCTTTCAGGAGGTGCTGAGCACCTGTAGGTTTTACGTCCAGCAGTTACAAACATAGCCAAGAAATGACACAGAAAGCTGGGGGGGGTGTCCCAGCTGAGCCAGTTTCAAAACAAATGGAGAAATTCTGCTCATCTCCTGGGGCAATCATCGCCCTGACTGCTGTGGGACACCAGCAGAAGCAAGGTCTGCAGTGTTTTCAGCTTATCTTTCACTTGGCTTTGTTTTTTTTCTTAAGAGGCAAATAAACTGGCGAGAAAAGGCTAGTATGGCATCCCACAGCAAAAGCAGCGAACGAAAGGCTTGCCTGTCACCGAGCAGCTTGGTGAGACACCCTCTCTTTGCTCCAGGATTTCAGGGCTGCTGAGCCCCTGAGATCTAGGTCTAGGTTTTTTTCTGATAATGAAAAGAGACAGCTGTTGGAAATGCCGGTTTTGTAGTCCAAAGGATAGAAGAGTTGTTTTCCTGAATCTTTGCAGCTTTTACTGGTAACCTGTGACAAAATCAGAAGACTAGGTTGGAAGGGACATCGGGGGGTCATCCAACCGGACTATCTGCTCAGGGAAGGGCTATTTTCAGAATCAGATCAGATCTTGTAAACTAATCAGTTCAGCCCTTGGATATCATTTTTAGAGGTTTCTGCCTCTGTAGCCACACAAAGAGCTAATCTGGCATTTGGCACAATGAATTAGGCAGACATTTCCAGCTCCAGAGCAAAAGCAAGACAGAGGCGAGAAACTCTTGAGGTAGGTCAGCCGTGGGCAGGATAGCTCATTTCTTTGTCTGTGGCAGATCCATTTGGCAAGGTTCCCACTCCTGATTCCCATCTTCCCTCCTGTCCCCGCTGCCTGGCTGCCGAAGGTCGTGGGACCCTCATGGTTGTGCAGAGTGCGAAACGAAGTGTTCGTGCGGCTGTGCTCCGGGGGTCAAAAACCTTGGGGAACAGGGGCAGGAATGGGAATGATAATTGTTCACCAACTGTGCTTACAATGCAAAATTAGCAGCCTTCCCTTGTTCCTAACTCTCCTTCCTTATCCTTTGCACAATGCCCGTCTGCCCTTCTCATGTGATTTTTGTATTATTTCCCTCAGCAATATTATTTGCACAATGTTTTTTTTTTTCCCCACACACTTATTTTTCTGGCTACTTCACATTGTCTGAAATGTTTAGTTCTTTCCATCTGACTTAGAGGTTTCTGCTCTTACAGTTACTCTGGAAAAATTTAAGTGCTTAATTAACATGCAACTACTGGAAGGGAAGAGAAAAAGGAAATACACAATCACGTTCTTTTTGTTTGACAGAGAGGAGTTGTACAAAACACACAAAAACGGGTTTCATCAAGAGATCTGGATTCTCATCCCATCCCAGTGTCTTGTGCGATTTCCAGCCAGTGCCTCATTTCTCTAAGCCTCCTTGCCTACCTCCTGCTGTGTCTTGCTTTTCTTTCCCATTCACTTATTTTCTTATCTGTTGAGGTGGTGAGCAGCTTAGGGCAGGCACCATCCAACCTAAAAAGTACCTGCATCAGCTAGCAAAGCACCTGCCCTGTGATCCCTTTGCACTCAGTGGGGAGGGGAGACACCTCAGAATGATTCAGATCTTAAGTGGGATAAATCACAGCTCTTAAAAAACCTTTTTCTCTCCATTAGCTGCAGTGGGAACCTAAAATTATTATGTTGCTAACCTGGGCAGAGAAAAGCTAGTGGGAACATATGCAGGCTGGAGCATATGCAGTGTTTATCACAAGTAGCTCAGCTGAAAAACACCTAACTGTAAAAAATTATAATGCTAGGAAAAGCTACTTTTCCTGAGTTTCTTTCACACAAAAAATCCTGTTGCTGAATATCACTATCAAAGCAAGCAGAGCAGGAACAACTTGAGCTCTTTTTTTGTAATAGCAGTGAAGGACTATAAGCAAAGTCAAGCACTGTTCTTCTGGGAATAAATAAAAGAGCAAGGATCTGTATTAGAGAAATCCTTATGGAAACTTAGAGGAGACGTAAGGCCTGATACTTCGTTTGCAAGGCAGAGTAGAGTAATGAAGATGCAGTGATTGGAGTGGGGAGTTTGCCCTGTCAGGTCGTTCTTCAGTGGAAGCGAATATTCTGCGAAGCTCTGCGTGATGAGCAGACTGCCTCATTAGAGCCGACCTAGGTGGAAGAATTACTTTGAAGGGAAAAGGAACTGCATGGTGTTTAGCTACCTGGCTTCTGAATGAAAAAGCTTGTAGGATTAAGACAGCAAAATGTTGAACACCAACAAGAAGTCTCACTTAAAAAAAATGAAGAACCTCTACCCCCAAACCTCTCAATAGGCCAAACGGTCTTTTGAAATGTGGTATTTTATCTGAGAACAGCAGTAACAATGGAGCATGGCAGTCAGCATGGCGTTTCTGAAGGCAGTTGCAGCTGCTGGGTGTGAGGATGGAAGAACAGGTCTCTGTTAGCTGATCTGGTGGAGTCACCTCTCTCTGTCCAGCCGCATCATTTTCCATACATCCCTGCTGCACTCTCCTTGCTGCCCTACTCCCCCCTTATCTTTGCTCCCATTACGTCTCTTTCTGGTTGGATTATTTTTGATAGATAGATGATTTCCTCAAAAAAGCACATATTCATGGAGATAATCTGTCATTTGCCACTATGACTTTGTGTGTTTTGTTTCCCTTCCTACTGTGTGTTGGGGTCACCTTTAGCTTTAGCTCTGGAAGAGGGGAGATGGTTTTTCTTGTCCTGCTACCCTGGGCTTGTGCAGTGCCTAGCAGCACAGAGCTGTATTCTGCTGCCATAAACTCTCCGATGAACCACTCCTGCATGTGCTGAGTTGTAGGACATCACCCAGCTAGTGGGTGACAGTCTCTACAGTAGCTACAGCCACTGGTTAGGTAAGATAGCGATAAAATTCCAATAAGTAATTTGCTAAAGCCTTTTCTCATGAACAGTTTTCCTGCTGCAAAATTATGACTCGGGCACCACCATGTTCAGTGGTCCACTCTTCAAACAATGACTGTTTTTCACCGAACGGGGTACTGAATCCATTCCCTAGGATGTGTTAGGTCTTTGTGCAAGCACCGTGCCGAGGTGGTGTTGTTATGGTAACTCTTCTGTATTAGTCTTGATTCTACATATAGTGCGATTATGAATGCTGTTGTTTTAAAATAATCCGAGCCATCTCCAGTCCAGGGAGCCAGCATTGCTCAGCAAGACCTGCACATCCACACTGAGGCAGAGCTGCTTTACCATATGTTGTAAAATAAAAAGTTGATGAGGGAAAATAACACATCAGAAGTATTTCTGTGGAAAAATCAATGGAGAAGTCCACATTTCCCTTGAACTTTTCTTCACAGCTATAAGACAGACACCTACTTTTTTTTTTCCTTTTAAACTAATTCATCCTTGGTTCTCAGGTAGTCACAAGTCCAAATAAGCAAGACTGCAGTGTACTAACGGAGATGATTATATAAGCTGTGATACTTACACAGAGGCGCTTTAGAAAAGCCCACTTTCACCCAATTCTGTCGACGTTCAGAAATTGTACACCCATGCCAGCCCTTCCTCAGTATACCCCGAAAAAGCCAGGGCAGGGAGCTGGAAAGCAGCAGGCACGTGCAAAGAGATGGCGTCTCCTTGGGTGAGGAGGCCGGGCCAGCTGGGCGCCCAGGGTGAAGCATGGAGCACTACGCGAGGAGGGAGAGGGGACGTGCTTCTGGCCTTCTCTAGCGTAACTGAGACGGCCCCGAGGCGGGCGGTGAAAATCCCGGCAAGCTTCCCGCGGGAATAGCTCCCTCAAACCGGGCAGGAAACTGCTAACCTTTATCCCTGCAGTAGCGAAGGTCCAAGCCAGCGTCCTGACCCGCAGAGCCCAGCGCGCTCAAGCTGCGAGCGGTTTCTTCAGATCAAAGTCTGAATTTCGCAGCTCCAAACTTCCTCTTAACTTGCCGTCTCCAGCCCAGAGCCTCTTTGCCCTGGCCAGCAGCTACCTCTGCCGCTGTGGCCATGCACAGAGCCCTCCTGCGAGGCTCCTGCCCACACTGCCGCAGTGGCCTGCAGTGCAAGGGCCTCTTCTCGCCCCCGCCCTTTCCAGCTTGAATCCGCCTTTCACTTTCCTGGGTGTGAAGCAGCTCAGCTCTCAGTGCCATAGTGAGGACGCACAAAACCACTCAGGACTGTGGCTCCAGCGTCCACAATCTGCCTCAAGGCTCCAAAACGTTCCCTGGATGCTGCCCAGGGGACTATAAACCCATTTCTATCTCTCCAGACTTTGAAGGACAGACATTTTCTCTTAAAGAGACCTTCTCTGTTTTCATTCCCTTATTTATCTGGAGCTGATGCTTTAACACAGTAGAAGCAGCCAGGCACTAAAAACAAAGAGAAACTCGAGTCCTTGACTTCTTCTGAGACTTGCAGCCTGTCTTTCTTTAAGGAAAAAAAAAAAATCTAACAAACAGAGAAAGCACTTTTACAGATTTGTCTCTTTGGCTTTTCTAAAACATCAAATAGGCAGAGCAAAGATTAGCGGTTTCTTCTACTTCATGAGATACTAAAAAAAAAGAATAAAAATATTCACAGAATAAAAAAGAAAGAAAGAAACAAAAGATTCAGTACACAAGGTGTTCCTTTGGTTTCTTGGGAAAATGTGCAGTGAGGCTCGAGATTGTTTGTCTGCATTGCAAACTTTCACGTTGAGCTTTTGAAAAATGTTTCATTTAACTTGATACTTGACCCTCTCTGTGGATAATGTGTCTCCAAAATGAAGGGAGGGAAGGAGGAGGCAAGGAAGAAGAAAGGAACTGTCTTTGTTCCTATAATCTTCAAAGACTGCAACATTTCTGCAGGGTTTCTAGATAAACTGTGAGGGAGAGCTGTCCCGTCCTCCCCGCCGCTCCGGGACACGTCGTCCTCCGCCCCGTCTGCTGGAGGGCTGATTTCACTTTCTAACCATTTGCTGCAGCGTGTTTTACCAGGCCTCAGCTGCAAATAAACCAGATCACCCAGCTGGGCTGGCCTCAGCAGGGAGCATTACCACTTCCAAGGCTTTTCGCTTCATGTTCAGGTACTGAAGGCGGCAGACGCCAGTAATAGAGGAGAAGGGTGAGATGGCCAGACGTCCAAAAGCGCTCTGAGCTGCATGGGATAGGTGGGATCTCTCACTACGGCAATTTCCCCTTCTTGGGCGACTTTGGGTGGAAGTGCCCTGATTGCTTTTGCCGCTAAGGAAGCGCCGGCTGCGGCCGGCGTGCGCACGGTGAGTGCTGAGGGGATGAGCAATCGCACGGCGCTCCGGTGGGGCAGTGCCATCAGAAGTGAGGAAAGCCGTGCCCAGAGAGGGGGACAGCCCCAAGGACCTAGTTCGGCCCACAAGCAGTTTGAAAAAGTCTGGAAAGCAGTTTGGGTGTTGGTTTGGCAAGCAGCGCACTAGTCGTCCTGGCAGGCCTTGCCATTCCCTTCCTGCATCGGTGAGGGCTTCGCAGTCTCTGTAAAACCTCGCCATTTATTGAAGCGCGCAGGTAAGGACTTGGGGCAGCTCGTATTTCAGGCAGCCAGGTCTGAAGCTCTTGGCCTTGGCCTTGAAGAGGAAAATGAAGCTGGTCCTGAACACAGAGTGTGGCTCTCACGTGGGTTTTTCTGTCGCCACCATGTGAGACTAGCGCGTGCATGCAACAGGCGCTGAGCCACAGCCACCAAACACATCCAGACTGCCAGCTGGACTTCAACCAGACATCCAAAGGTGAAATCTTATCTCCATGCCCGAGAAAAAAACAGGAGGAGATGCAGATGGTCCCAATAAACCATTGCAGGAAACAAAGTACGCTTGATAAGGAGCAAGGGAAAAGGAGGACGAGAATTCCTAATGTCAGTGATTCTGTTAAAGACTTTGACCATGCCTTATGGGAAACTGCAAAGTTAAAATATAAATAAACTGACTTTAAAACCTCAATATTGCAACAGTAGCGGCTGAGTTGAATTTAAATTACCTTCTGTAATTCTTGGAATGTCTAATGCTCTAAGCAAGTGTGATGTTTTTCTTACCTCTTACATAACTCTTTTTTGGTCAAATTTCTGAAGCAGTGTATTGATTTTATTTTTTTAAGGCAGAGATTATCAAGCCTGTTATCAGCTGCTTACAAATAAGATGCAAGGGCTAGGCATAAGGAAGAGAACTAACAATTCAAACAGGAGGGGATTCTTCTCAAAGTCTTGTCCAAGGGTCCTAACCCTTTTCTCAAAAGTCCCTGAGTATCAAAGATATGGATGGAAGCATCATATTAGTGACTGTTGTTTTGTTTTATTTATCTGCTGAGTGCAGTACAGAGAAGGAATCATTTCCCAGCTCTAAATTACTGTAGGTCTTGTCCACAAATAGGACCTAAGTGCTCGAGACTACATTGTGCATTTGCTCTTTGCATTCTGAAAGACCTGTTGGCTTGAGAAAAAGGCAGTTGTGTATCTGCTCATAAACAGTGAAAACCAGACAGCCGCACACGTAAGATCTAATTTGACGCTTTAGTTTTGTCTTCACCATCTGAATAGGAATGAGTATTACATCAGCAAGAGCACAGTCTAGCCTCCTCAATCGCTCAGCATTTGGGGATAAGTCTGTGAAGACCTGCAATGTTCTGTCTTATTGATATAAGATTATATTATAATATAATAATACTATTATGCCTCTACTGAACAAAAAATGATTCTATAAACCCCGATGGGTGGTTTTTTCCCCTTCTAAAACGGTATATGAGAGAAGTAAATCTATGGGACACTCAGACTGACTGCTGATTCATTTCTGATTCATAAAAATAAACAGATAGCAAGACATATGTCTGAGCCAAACAGCATTTACTCTGTGGGAACATGTAAATGTAATAACACTCTTTAACAGGGTTAAACAATATTAGCCCTCTGATTTGTCATTATTAGTGTCACTAATTCTAGTTTCATGAACATCACTGACAATATATGGCACGCAAAAAACAACTACCATAATGTGAGCACATCCATCTGTCTTTCCAGAAGAAAAACAGGCTTGGCAGGGACTGCAGTTCTGCAAGGATTTGAAACAACAACTTTTTATTCATTAGAATGTGGTTATGGTCTGAAAATGGACTTGGGGGAGAGGAGGAGGGAGAAAAAAATGATCTCTCATTACAGACAGCACTTAGCCATTCCAGTTTGTCTTCCATTGGCAATCTGCACTGACAGATACAATGGCTTATTACTGTCCCCATTGAAGCCAACGGAAAAATTCCCTGTTGAATTCAGTGGGAGAAAGACCAGACCCCAAATCTGGACTCCTGTCAACAGTGGGGAGCCAATGTCAGTCTAAACAGAGCAAATTTGGTTTCTTTTCTGCCCCATGTGTCTTCAGCAAATTGCCAGCTAAGTGTTGAATCCAGACTCTTTATAGCTCTTGAGGAGAGCGGCTGGTCAGGCTTTGCCAAGCTTGTGGAGTTTGAGGCTTTGTGAACCTCATGAAATATTTACTAGGTTTGCAGACCATGATTGACTTTTGCAAACCAATTCTCCTCTGACTGCAGGGCAGGGCTCACCTCTTTACCACGACGCTACCGTTTTGTCTGGGTGTCCATGTGCAAGTGCACATGAAGGCAGTGGTCGAAATGTGGCACCTGCACAGGCGTGTGCTTCCCCGAAGCCACAACCTGGACCAAGCCTCTTCTCCAGCGTGTCCCTGCCTTGCTCTCCCTCCCCTCCTCGCCTGCTGCGCAGATCGCTTGTGCCGTGCCCACGAGTCTCACTTTGTACAAAGCCGGACGCAGTGGGGCTTCCCTTCGAGCTGCGAGGGGCTAATACCAATCAATAACAGTTCCCCAAGCGGAAGAAACGCCTCCGCTGCAAATGAAGGGCCAAGCTGTGATGAAGCACTGAGCTGGAAGGACAGACTGAGCCGTCTTCTGCCCCTGCACGTGCCAAATAAGCCAGTGATAACTGCAGCCCGCGAGGGAGCTTGGGGGTACGTGGGTACCTTGCGGGGCCAGAGTTACCTCCGGACGGAAACCGCACCCCAGTGGTCAGCGATTCCCCGCAGGGAGCTGCAGCTTTTCCCCAAGCCCTACCAGCAAGAGGGGGGCTGCTCGGGGCCCGCGAGGGGCACACACAATGGATGTCACCAGCCGCGTCTGGCTGCAGGAGCTGAGCACAAAGCAGTAGGAGACGGGGCCAGAAGAGGGTTTCCGAGGTACGTGGTCTCTGCCTCGTTAACCTGTTCTGAAAGCCACCGGTGCAGAGAAGGCACCAGGGCTGCCTTACCCAGTCTGGTCCGGGATTTCCCTACTCCTGTATGTAGTTGGAAAGGTGTTTTCCTAAGGCCTAACCTCAGTCGTCTTTGCTGTAAATAAGGTGATTTCTTAAGGCACAAGAAGAGCAGCTGATCATTGTCCTCTTTGTAACAAACTTCTGCATATTGGAAGACTTTTATCGTATCTTTCCTCATTCTTTTCTTTTCTAGACTAAACAAACCCAATTCCTACAACCTTTCCTTACCGGTCATGTTTTTCAAATCTGTTATCATTCCTGTTTGCTTTTCTCTGGCCTCTCGCCAGTCGATCTATGTCTTTCTCAAATTATGGTGCCCAAAGCTGGACATCCTGCTCGTATTTTGCTGCTTTGGATATAGGAGGAAAGTGAGGCAAACGGAATTAGCATGAGATGAGGAGCTGATTTTTAATCCCCTCCATTATCCCTGAGCTGGATAGCACTGCTGCAGGGTTTTAGCAGAAAAAAAAGAGCCAAAGCGGGAGCTCACTGAAGCACTGAACATCAAATTACATCAATTCCTAGTTATGACCAACTCTTAAATTATGCCAAGTCCTAATTAACCCTGAGGTTATTACTTTGCTCAGATAAATATTCACCTGTACCTTCACCTCCAATGGGGTTTTGGGGACAGCATGAAAAGTTTGTCTTGCTTCAGCTCGACTCCTGCCAGCACCTCTCCCTCTCCACTGCGTTCCCGCAGTGATCCCACCACTGAGTGGATCACAACGGATATCGCTGTGCCGACTGCGGGAACAGGGGGAGGACACTGTTGTCATGTCCATGTTCTATCTGTCATCTACTGGTAGCTATTTATACTGCGCTTATCGCTGTGGTGGGGATGAGCACTGGGTAATGGTAACGCATTAGAGAGTCTTTGAAGCAGAGAGCTGAAAAAAGAAAGATACTGTTGGTTTTTTAATGTGCTAGACTGAGCCCGGGAGGGAATAGCTACCTGTCACAGCACGGGGACCGCTCTGCAGGCGCAGCGTCTCCGCAGACCCACAGCCTTCCAGTGGTGCCCAGAGTCCCTGAAAAATCACAGTCTGCATCGGAAAAATGCAAATCCCTTCAGGACTGAGCTCCGGGGCTTTAATAGCCGCATGTTTTATTCAGCCTGTTTCCCCTGTGCTGTATGTTGTCCTTTATGTGTTTTCAATGTTTAAAGCCTGTTTTTTATGACAGTGTTTCTTCTGACATTTCCACCCAAATTTTCTTTTTCCATGCCTCTTCATTCCAGAAAAGGTGTGGTTTTGTGCACTGTCCTCCTACAGTTGTGAAATCTCTGGGTGTCCATTAAGATTAAAAGAATGACAGAAAATTAAATTAGTTTTATTATCTATGGTAACAGTGCTAGTGAAAAGGTGGGAGCCGTATCTGTTTGGGCTGTGTAGCACATGTAGAGGCAGAGAACAGGACATGGCAGCACCTGGATTATTCATTTTGACTATTTCTTAATTCTATTTTTCCCCTCAATTGATTTGTAAGGAATCATCATTGCCTTTTATTGTTATAAACTAAGCTGTGCAGGAGGTTTAAATGAAACCGTTCAATTTTTTAATCTTCCACTTTCTTCATGAACAAACCATTCCCCAAACACGGCATTCGGTGCCACTGGTGATGGGAAATCAAGAACCATTTTTAAATAGATCCATTCTCCAGACAGTCCTGCCGTTGACAAATCCAGTTAATAATATTACACCATTTTAGAGAACACGGAGAAATGTTATATCTACTCATTCACCTGCAGAATAAGTTAACGCTGCATGTCAGGATTTAAAGTGGATTGTCTGTAATTAGGCTGCTATAAAACATAAGTATAGTGGTCACAGACAATAAAACCCAAGGAAGTATCTTTGCAGTATGTCAGAGCACAGGCAGTTATACATGACCGTAACAGTCTTTCACAGGAGGCTCATACAGAAAAAGACTAACGTGTATGTGCATATATAAATGTATATACACACAAGCACACACGCGTTACAGAGATAGGTCTATCAGTCGCGTCAGTTATGTATCGCCTCCAGGGAAAACAGAACTTGGGTTTGGGGAAATTTAAAGGAATTATTTTTAACCGAACATGATTACATCTACGTCTGCGATCCTGCAAGACACTGGGGTTTCTCTGTCTTCCTCTGTGTTTTCCCTGGACACTATGTAGGAAAATGAACAAAGAGAAATGCAGGGATCTGTGGTGCTCTGGAGGCAGAGGCAGCCTCTTGTATGGCTGGGGGGGGGGGGGCGGCCACCCTTTTTTCACTGGAGGGC
>NW_010538918.1:14249-37209 GCF_000687285.1 Phaethon lepturus
AGAGGGGAGCCGACACTCTTCTTTCCATTGGAGTCCAAAGCTCCTTGATAAAGACAGATACGCTATCGCTCTGCCAACGCAGAGGACATCCTTTGAGGGCTCTGAAAGCTTTGGAGTCACTCTGGACGCTGTTGATGGCAGGTTGCAGCCCCAGAGAGTTGTTCTGCCGCAAGAACAGGGCTGCTTGTTCCCTCTGAAACAGGATATTGAGGGGTGGGGAGTCCCCGCTGACCGGGGTGCCAGGACTCTTGGGTTATATGGCCAACTGCAGAGCCCCACCTGAGTGCTCCAGTCTCTTAGTCCTCTCCTTTGCCACACAGGGATGGTGACCGGGGGCTACAGAAGAAAAGTGCCGTATTGGTTGCTTTGGTGTCGCATGGTGTCGCATGGTATCGCTTGGTATCGCTTGGTATCTCATGGTATCGCATGGTATCGCATAGTATCGCTTGGTATCGCCCGGTATCGCCCGGTGCAGAAAGGCCCACGGCCGTGCCCACTGGGCGAGTGCGCCCAAAGCACTTAACCTTGCTTCAGACGAGTCGAGCTGCAGCTTGGCTACGGCGCTCGCGTCTGTCGGCCGCACGGCTAATGGCTCTACTTTCTGGAAAGATGAAATATACGGTTGGGCAATAAAAGAAAAGCTGGAAAGAAAGATTTATAATTTTCCCCTTAAGCCTGTCATTCATGTCATTAATATAGATGTGATTTAGGAGGGCAACAACTTTTTCTTCTTTTTTCTTCTTTCTTTTTTTGCTAAAAGCTTTGTGTATGTACCCACAGTCTGACAACCAAATGGGCCTGCCTTTCTTTTTTCCCCTCCAATATGTGGATTGCTTCTAATTCTGTCAGTCAAATGGAGCGGCAGTTTCGGGAGGGGAGTGATTAAGGCTCCCTCAGAATAAAGGACTGCATGCTGCGCCTCTGCTATTCATCAGAGCCGGAGGTGGAAGAGCCATTCCGGGCTCCTGAATAACGGGATTTTTTCAAACGTACAAAACACACCTTAGAAATACTGTACAAACAAAGCTCCAAATCTCCGAGTGCTGTGCTTATTTTCTGTTTATTTCTTCATTCTTTATTTTCACTTCTCATCATGTGCTCCAGCACCCCGCTCAGCCCAGGCGCTCGCCCGGTGCTTGACTGCAGACTCACTCAGCAAAGCACTTGGCAGTTCCTTAATTTAAGTCTGTGCTTAACTCACTAAAATCAAACGGATTTAAGCTTGTGCTTAAAGTAAAGCCTTTTATTATATAATTTGTTAAAAGAAACTTCCCGATTAGAACTGAATGCGTGGGTTTGGTCATTGGGGGCGGGGGGGCAAAAAATGCCGAGTAGGTGATACTGCAGTGTTTCCCAAACCAGTGTCAGTTTACCAAAATATTTGTGTAAGGAAAAAAAAAATATAAAAAAGTAAAATATTTTTGAAGGTGTTTCTAAGCAAAACATTTCCATTTTTTGCACTGTAATTTTGCAATTTCTTCCAGCATTATTTAGAAATGTTTAAAAGCAACTTATAATGTAAAAAAAAAGCCTTTTATTTATAGTCAAACAATATCTTTTATTTGACTTCAGATGTTTTCGCTTTCCTTTTTGACTCCTCAAAGATTTTTGACAAACGTTTCAAGTTCCTCTGAAACAGAAATACTGAATTGGTTTTAGACTAATATTTATCAGCTTTTATCGTTATTAATATTTATTCTTGACTACCAGAGAAGACTTTGTTTCTTTAGTTAAGCTGTTCTCTTGGAAAACAATGTAAGAGCATCGGTGGACATACTGAAGCAGGAGCCGTGTCTGTGCATCTCTCCCCACCGGCCCCCCGGGGTGGCCAGCCCAGATGTGCTGCTTTCCAGCTGCTGCAATAGCAGCTCCTCGCGCGCCGTGTGTGAACCCAGAGCTGCGTCTCTCCCCAAAGCCAGGGCGATGCTTCCGTCTTCCTTCCAGGCTGGGAACCCTGCAGCTTCCCAGCTCCACCTCCAGCAAGCCTCCCACAGCGTTTTCCAAAGAAAAGGGAGAAGAGGGGAGATAGTTCTGGAACCCGTGAAAACACACAGACGAAAAAATGGAGTTGTCTCTCTACATTAGACTTAGGAACACGGTCTGAAGTCTTTGTTTGCGATTCAGTTAAAAGATAAGCCCCATCTCCCGTCACCAGATACGCTACTGTCATTCGGGGCAACAAGGAGGTACCTGTCCTGGCGGCGGGCAGAGGAGCAGGGGCATTAGAGCTCCTTCCACAGGTGGGAAACCGAAGGGCTGTGACTTATGAGGGGAGTCAGGGAGTCTGCGGCAGGGCTGGTAACTGATCCCCCGTCCCCCAAATATCAGTCCAGCACCACTGTCATAATGCTATCGTCTTCTCCATGCAGTTAAGAGAAAAAATATAGAAGACTAGAAATTGTGCTCCTACATACCAAGTGTATCGAATGGATGGTGGAGGTCCTCAGAGACCGAGCGTTTGTTGAAATGCAAGATATTACTTCCTGATTCCCCGCTATGTTTTATGGTGTGGCAAATTTATTATGGAGAAAATATTCAATGCCCACACTTAACCGAATTTCAATCCAGGAGAACATATCCAGGTCAGGTTTTTTTCTCATCGCTTTTAATGGCTGCAAACATCCTGCACATGTGAGTGACTGTAACAGCATGTCCGCTGTGTTTGCTAAGGTACAATGGAGCGAACACTTCGGTACAACATGGTAAATGTTTCATGAAAAGAGTATCAAATGGACTGTCTAAACCCCTCAGAGACTGTCTGCGCTGCACTCAAACACAGGACATTATTTCATGATTCCCTGTGATCCCTTTGGCATTGTAATTCTAAACTGTGCAAAGAGAAGTGGATGAAGGCGGATTACAAACTCTAGTCCATATAAAGAACCTGTAATTATTTGTTAAACTGTTGTGTTTAGTCTCCTGTTCTGCTCTCTCCAGACTGGGCTATGCAGTATTTTCCTGTTTAACTCCCTGACTGTATTACTAGTTTATAAGAACTGTGTGTACCTCCTCCTGTTTTCTCACAGGCCTGGAGATAGGATTTCTCCTTCAGATCCCAGGCGACAGCCCGAGCGCGTCTGCAGGCGGAGAATAACTGTCTGTGGGATACAAGCTCCAGTCCCACGCTGTGCTGGTGGGACATTTTTTGACCTGACAGCAGACAGTTCTGTATGAGCGTTTAAGAGGTTTCCAGACATCTCGTCCTTTTTTTTTTTTCTTTTGCTCTTGTTTCCCCTTAGACATGATAGGATTTGTTTTGCTTCGAGCTAGAATTTCCCCTAAACTGCAAGAGTAAAGTATCTGCTTCTCTGTCCATCCTTTCTTTCTCAGTAAAAGTGTACCCTGCTTCATCTGGAGGTGTGTGTGTGTCTATACCTATATATATGTCTCTATCTTATATGTATAGTCTTTCTTACCCTGTTCCACTGTGATTTAAAATAGCAACACTCTGCCAGCCGCTTCTCTCCCACCAGAGACAGGTAGGGTTATTTTGGAAGGTGCGAGGGTTGTTTGTTTTATTTTTTTTTTTAAGTCACCAAAATGGTGTTAAATATAATTTTCATGAAATGCTCCAAACCCACTGCATTTGCCTGGGTGTATTGTTTTTCAGGCTCTCTCCCACCTCTAATCAGCTATGATTCGGCACAGTTGGCAGTCTCTGCTCAGTAAGCAGACTGTCTGAATCACAACTCAGCCCTAGAAAGGATGGTCTTTCTAGGTCATGGCTAAATATACCAAGTATGGGGGTGAGGATGGAAAAGTTCCCATTCCAGCTGCTATCCTGCACTGAGTCTGCAGGGATAAAACTCCCCACCTTGCCGGCATATTTGGGAGCTTCATTCACTGGGATGTGCAAGGGGAAGAGGGAAAGTCCTACAGTGCTCCTACCCCGGCAGCAGAGAGGTCCCTTGGGGACACGGCATTCGGAAGTGGTTCAGAGCACCCTCGCCGCGGCTCTGAGCTGGACGGAGAAAAGAGGCATCAAAGTAGCCACCGGTCACCTCGGCATGAACCAGGCTCATGTCTAAACTTGACACTGCCCTTTCCTAGGACTCCCAACCGTGGTGGTAGGATTAAGAGGTCTGGGTTCACCTCCTCTCCTCGCAGGGTGCCCTGCGAATGCGCTGGCCTGCAGGATGCTGCCCATCCTCAGGCAGTCAGGGATAGCCACCAGATCTTTTCCTGATTTTAGGGATACTTCCAGGATGGCTGGCTGGCAAGGAAAGCAAGCTCACGCAACCTTGCTGAGATACAGCTGTGCTGCGGAGGGCAGGGTACGGACGACATTCCGGCGTGTTTGGATGAGGATGTCCCAGCTACTTCCCGAAGCAGCAAGGCTGGCCGTGCAGCGAGAGCCAAGTGCTTTCTTCAGGGCTGACGTTTGCATGATGCCTTCTGAAGCACGTCAGCTATGGAAAGAGAGCACTCATAGGATCTCCCTCCAGCCTGGTCCAGCTATTCCTCCAGCCCATGGCTGAGAGTTGGCAATCTGGCTGGAAAAATTACAGCACAAATCCATGTGCTGTTTGAAGTCAGTAATGAAACAAACTCCCTTTTCCAGGAGTGGGAGTACATTTCCATTGGCCCCTTCCTATTAATTCTGTAATACCATCTTTCATTTTTATGTAACACACTAGCCTCCTGCAAGAGTTTTCTTTCCTTTTAGAAGATGAAGCTTCAAGATTGTTACAGTTGCTAGAGGCAACTTTTCTGCAAAATCTTTTTATAAAATGTATTTATCTAATTAAAAATCTTTTAACAGCACCATGCCTGTAGGATCAAATATCTCATTTGTGCTGTGCAAGGCTGGGGCAAGTGTTTGCTGCTTCTGTAGAATCACAGATAAACAGGGACTGGAGGGGCATAAAATGGCTGCTCCAAGTCAGCGAATCCTAATGCACCTTTTCCACTAAAAAAGTGGGATCTAAGATCTCTCTGGTTTATTATTGGAAGAAAAGTAATGGGGAGGGGGGAGGAGTAAGCTTATAATGGAGGCACTTCAATGTAGTTGGCAACAAGAGTAGAACAGCCTTACATCAGTGACATTTTCCAGCGAAACAAACCTGTTGTACAGAGAACAATTTTTAATTAACACTGTATCTCATGCGTCGAGGAACGTGAGCAAACTTCTTTATGACTTTACTTTTGGCTGAAAAGTATATCCCAGTTTTTATTCTCCAAGAATAGATTCATGAGGTGAGTGGCAGGGAGGAGAGGGTTTCTAAATATGCATGTGAAACTCGGTACAAATCAACTTTGCAAGCACTTTATTGATTCTTTTATCTACTTCTTTTACATGATGTAGAGCACGGCATATTAAACATTAAATGGTGCTCAAAGAATCTTTAGGCAGACGAGCCTTGGTTGAAGTTAGCGTGGAGTTTGGAGAAACCAAACACTTGATGCTCGGACTCGACGAGGAGGAGCCCAGGTGGGCAGCGCGGCCCCGCGCGCAGCAGTGCCGCTGACCTGCCCTGGCGTCTCTCGTGGCTCGAGGGGGTGGCCCAGGAGCTGCCGGTGGCCCACGGTGGACATCCCCCTGCTCTCCCGTCCCCGCTGCGAGGGCAGGGCAGCCGGCAGCCTGCTGCAGAGCCCACTGACTGGCACAACGAAGGGCGAAAAGCTTTTTCTTTCTGGCAGCATGACCCTGTCCTGTGTGTTTGGCTCTTCTGTAACGGGGCAAGAATGCTGCCTGGTGAAACGCGGGGCACAACGCTCAGACGGGGCACCGGAGGAGGTGACTGTTGTCAGGTGTTGGGTTGGTGTGAGCGACTTCCCGTGTTTGAAAGTTCAGGGGTGAAATCAGGAAGAAACTGGCAGTGCCGGTGCCGCGGCAAGGTTTCTGCTGCAGCCCAGGAGCCACACTGAAGCACGGTGTCCTGTCTGGAGATGTTTCTCCAGACACCAAAGCTACCGGATCACAAATTGAAACACTTACACTGTGGTTTCTTTAACCTATTCTAGCAAAATAACTTCTGCTCTTACTTAATTTACCCAATCAACATCAGACACCGAGCATTGCTAGCTATTGGCACGTCTGGTTTGGCTGCATTTCTCCCCGTTGCTGAAGATGTGCGGCCTGAACTAGCGTGCAGACAAAAAAACAGAGAGAATGAGTTTAAAAAAGCACACGAGCATCTCTTTGGCTTTGCACATCTTTTGACATTCCAGGAACGTTGTTCAAAATATAGATTGCACTTACGGCCACAAAAGGAGGGTGATGATTTCCAGTCAAGCTGAAAAGATAAGTATTTCATGAGGAGTTGAAGAGGAATTAAAAAGAACTATCTATAAACCAATTGGTTTCACTTATGGTCCTGGGGCTCACCAGAGCTCAGGTGTTTGTCTCAGTGGGGTTCCCTGCTTGGCCTGTACCCCCCCACGGCTACTCCCACTAATGTGTATAGATTAGAGCTGGGTTGCAGACATAGTACTGGCACGTTGAACAGCGTAGATCATAGGGGAGCTGAATTTGTATGCTTTAGCACAAGTTAGATTGCATTTCTGACATCCTAATAAGCATAAAGATGGATCCAGAGGGATTGTTGCAAACCAAAACAGAATAATAAGCTCATCCAGAATTTACCTAATGGACAAAAGGAAAGACGGTTCTCAAATAATGGGCACATCAAATGAACCAAAGAGCATCTCAGTAAGAAGCAATATGATCCCGTTCTGGGGTGCTGGGGCCTGCAGTGGGACACGGAGGAACTTTGCAAATTGTAGCTGTGTTGGAGAGAGATGCCGATGAGTGGGTAGCAGCCTCTCTCCTAAATACAAGAGTCAAGGAAGTACTTTATGTATGCATGAATAATTGCTTTTATGAGGCCAAGTTCTTCACTGAAGCTAATGGAAAATTCAACATTGACTTCAATGGGATCGGCACTAGACCCGTAACAAGAAAATAATAATGGTCTTGTCTGTGACATAAAGCCAAAAAAACCCAAAACACAACAACAACAACAAGAAAGCCAGCATTCACAGCAGCCAAGAGCCTTCTGCATGGATCTAGCAACACTATACTTGGTGAATCATTTCTCTGTTAGATCGAGCATTTGTTCTGTTCCTGATTTATCTCCAAGCAAATTTAGACTACTCAAAATCGATTTGCTCGTTATAATTTTTCAATGCCTATGGGCAAACTCTTGGCTTCTGCTGTTTCCTATTGTTATAAAAAAGGCTCACGTGGGCCCGCTCTCCCTCCCTGCCTGCATGACGCAACGTTATAAATAGAGGGCTGGTAAAAATCACAGCTACCCGTCTTTCACAGAGGAGGGTTGGCATGGCTCAAAAGTGCTCTGTTACGCTACCATAGTTAGCCTCAAAATTCAGAGCTTCTTTTTTAGAGTCGTTTCTAAGCACCTGTTCTTTAAACGAACTGGGTGCACATGTCAACAGGTGATAAAGACAAGCAAAGCACAAAAGGCAGCAGCTAGGAAGACCTAAAAGCCTCAAACCTTAAAAGGGTTTCCCTGGGAGAGCCACTGAATCAGGAATCTGAAAATCTCCATTAATGAAAATTATTTTGCTGATACAAGTTTTTCACAATAATTTGATTGGGTTGAATTGATATTTAGGAGGAACAGACCTAAAGAACATTACTGGAAATGATCCTGGGGAGCCTGCTGAGTCTTAAAGGCAATACCAGCCCCATGTCAGTACATTTTAAGTCCTCTAGCTGTTTTCTGGGTGGGATTCAAGCAGTAGCTTGAAAAAAAAAGGGGATTTTACAGACCTCTGACCTTTTCTGTTGAAGCTACTGCTTACCCAGGATCCCATCCGAGTTTTATTTAGATATTCCTATTTGGCCTCCCTGTTTACAACTTTAATTACATTTGGCTATTCTGCATCCCGTCCAATCCAGTTTTGTGCTTCACTGTGTGCTCTTCAACACTCAGAACTCGTTACCTACAGGGGCACTGAGTGATCCTTTAGCCTTTATCACCTTCAGTTCTTCTGAAATTTGGGGATTTACAGCCCTGCCTATCCCAGAAGACCTTTCAGAGGAGACGTCCCATTGCGGGAGCAGATCCACTGGTATTAACCAGCGTTAAGAAGCTCTGTTCCGTGGCCCCGTCTGCAAGAGTAGCCCAGGCTTAGCTTAGCTCTGTTACGTACGAGTAAGATGCCGTTTCTACCTCACACAAGTAACATACAGTCTGTCTTGCGTCAGACTAAGCAGCCCATCTGGTGTTGGGTTTAGCAGTGAGCCACTGTGCCTGTATTGGAATCTTTTGTTCTTGCAGTACCTTAATGCCTAAGACATTTTTTGGAAATGCTAAGAATTTGCATGATATGAAAATGCACGTTCCATTGGGCTTTCCAGTTAATTCTTTCTTTCCTCTTCTTTTTTTTTAACAAATACCGCTCAGTTGTATCATTGTTCATTTTTTTCTTTTATTTAAGCAAAATTTTCAGCCATTCAGCGCCTCTGTTGAGATTTTTTCTTTCATTACTTTATGGCAGATGAAAGTTAAGAGGTCCAATTACTAACATTTTATGATAGCACAGAATATTATTAAAGCACTTAAGAGGTTATTAACACCTTTTATGTACCTCATTATTTAAAAGCCTGCCATATTTAATCATTTTAGCACCATTAAATTGGCATTAACAACAACCCTATGACTTACACTCAGAAATGTCACCATTTGACAACACTAATGCAATAAAACATCTCACAGAAACCTGGAGGCACCAGGTGAACTGTAATGCTTCACAAAAATTGGGCTTTTTTGTGGCTTGCAACCCCAGAGAGCTGCAAGGAGTGCGGCGGGGGTCCCGCTGGCAGTGGCTGCTGGAGGGCCGGGAGGGAGCGGGTGCAACGCAGTCGGCAGGAAAGCTGGGTTTGGCGTAGGACCATCGCAGCGGGTGAGGGACACAAGGCACCCACCGAGATCTCCATGTGCAGCCAAGCAGGAGCTAATCCTGATTCAGTCCCCTGGTGTGCGAGCAGCCCGAGGTCACAGGCCTTGCCTGGGCACTGGGGGTCCTGGGAACCCTTTTGTCTCCCAGTGGGTGCTGTGGCACCTCTGCCGTCCCCCAGTGTCCATGCCACGGGCTCGGGCTTAGAGGGCCCTTAAGTCAAGGACTGTCGCACTCCTACCTGTGCCTGGTGATGGACGAGTAACTTTCACAGATAAGCAAGGGAAGAGTAGGAAAGCCCTTCATTCCCCGTCCTGCCAGATCTCCTTGTTTGTAGGAGCTGTTACACGTGTGCTACTCCCTCTTGTAAAATTGTAAAATATTTCTCCCGTGACCCTCCTCTGGGGTCCCTTTTCTCTCTTTTTTCCTCACTCCCTTTGCTGCGGAGGGCTGAGGCTGACATACAATCCGGGGGTTAGCAATTACACACTTAATATCAGCCTCTACTCATTGATTATCAAGGACAAAAAACAACAGCCGCAGAGTGGCTAAGTGGAACATCATGTTAATCAAGTCAGAAATATTATTTTTACAGCCTCCTGATTATTTCTAACGACCTTCTAAAAGCCAGTGGGACTGGGTGGGTCGGAAAAGCTCTGGTGACATTGGGAGCGTTCCAGCCCCTGCTTTTCAGCTCGCAAGCTGAAGCTCCCGGAGCAAGATTCAGTTCATATGGGACTTTTTCCCAGCAAAATATGGGATGAATTGTGTTTTCTCTGTAAGGCTTACAAATAAATCCCTTTCCCATAATCATTATTTTCATAGATGAGCGTCACTAATATATTTTGACATTTTAAAGCACATCCTTGAATTTACTCTGGCAACTGCTATACAGCTGAACACAGAATCAGGGAAATCCATTCCACGATTTATCTGCCCAGACTTCAGTAGCATTCCCTTTCTTTGTGATTATCTGACAGAAGAAATGGAAAAGGTCCCAAAAGCCTCAATTTTGGAACCATAAAAGGCCTCCTGAGTTGTTTTTCAGATGCTGGCACTCAGACAAGCAACTGTGTCAAAAGCCCCAACAGGTCTCCGTACAGAACATATCAGTCCCATCTGCTGGAAGGATGCCACCACCACTATCAGAGTATTAGTTCAGCCGTTCGGGGAGAGTAAACGTCTGTATTTGTAATGCAGAAGGGTCAGGGCGTTCGCCCGTTAACGGGGCTGCCTCTCCACAGCCAAATCCCCGCTCTGTACGTGATCTGCGGGCGCTTCCCTGTTTCCATTGCCCTGGGAGGGATTAATATTCCAGTCCAGCCACGCTTGAGTTTGTTTTGCTGTTTGTATTACATCTATACCTGCGGTAGTTAAATGCCGGTAGGTCTTTGAGTCTGTTGATCAAATTATGGGAGCCTTTAAACGTCATGTGCTGGGCTTCATCCCCCACAGCCAGCACACAGATCGCTCAGGTGCGAGCGGAGAGAAGTGAGTAAGGCTTCCTGCCAATCCCCCTCTCCAGCAGGGCCAACTCCCTCGTTATCTGGAAAGGCGGGGGGTTAATTAGCATGTATTAGCATAGGGTTTAACAGCAGTGCCCTGGCTCTGAGGAGAGAGCTGTGTCTTGTTTTCTCCTCCAGGTCTAGTTCCTATCTCCCCAGGTGCCTCCAACCTCTCTGGAGTTCCCTGCCCCTCCCTCCTGCAGCTCCCCACCTTTTTAAGGCTTTTTTTTGTTATTGTTGTAGCACCCTTCATTAGAAGATTCCTGATAAATGTGCTTGAGCAAGAGAGGCATAGAATGTGCTTTTTATTTCCAAATAACTCAGAAGCAAATGCAAATTTACGGGGATTTGAGCTCTCAATTAATTTGGCCCTTTTAAGAAATGTCCCCTTGCTGCCCTTTGGACAGCCAAGGGGTTGACCGAGCTCCCGCAGTGCTGGCTTTGCCGTGGTCTTCTCCGCTCTGCTGCGGCGATGGAGCCGGGATGCCCCCGTGGGACGTGGGGTGCGCGCCCGCTGCGCGCGCTGCAGGACCCTGGGAGAAGGAAGGCTGTGCCTGCCTGCGTGTCTGGCCTCCTCTGCCGTGGCTGCCCTCTCCACGTGCTCCTGCCAGCCGAGGTGGATGGAGAGAGGAGTGTCTGTGGGGTCGGCGGCAGCTCTTGCTTGCCGGCGCGGGCAGTGTGGTTATGATGCTTGTGCGGTGGCTGTAGCGGCGAAGTGGCTGAGGATGGGACATGAAGGGGAGGGAGACCAGACATGAGGAGCTGCTATATATTTATGTATATCATGCTATGTAATACTGTTCTTAAAATGGCAAAGCCCAGGCTCTGCCTATGTGAGCAAGTTTTATCTGTTACATCCATACAGTTGCAGCAACATGTAACTGCATTGTATTCAATGCTGTAGAATAGCTCCCATGTGGCTTTTCCTACTAAGTCTTCATTGCCACAAGAGGTGTGACTTTTATTTTTTTCTTTATGGGCAGATAAAGAATGCTAACTATTTTCCTGTAAAATCCGGTGGCGATGAGACTGAATACCTAAAGGCAGCGTCGCTAGGTGAGACTAGCCATGGGCAACGTGGCTAACATTGCGCAAGTGAAATGGTTTAGTCCCTGTGGTTATTTCAGGCTCACTATTGCTCTTTACCTGCTGAGTTAACTTAAAAACCTGTCTCAGCACTTGTTCTGCTTGTGCAAATGCACTTCACTGGGACATTCATCCCAGCCTGTGTGGCCAAGCCAGCAGAAGTTTCTAGTTTAGCCTGTCCTTCATCAGTCGTGGGGACCATCTCGTCAAGCAGAGCTCGGCAATTTGGCTGTGTTTTGCAGAGTATCAGCCCAGGCTGGTGCAAACCCAAGATCGTTTATCATCGGGGTGTATGATGGATGAGGTGATATGAATTGGTGGCTTTGGTCCGTTACTGTTGGAACCAACTGATCTCCTTCCTGGCAGCCTCAGCAGGGCGTCTGGGAAAGACGCTCGGTGCCCCGGGGCACCTTTCCCTCCTCGGAGGAAGCCGCTGTCCCTCAGCAGGGACTGTGAGCGATCAGCACAGCGGCCCTTGAGATTTTGCTGCCTCTGCTCTGTGGAGCTCTTTCCTACCCTGCCAGGGCTCGGTGGATGCTCCCGGCTGCCTGCTGCGAGGCCCAGAAGCCGGCTGCCCGGTGACTTGTTGCCCTGGACCCCCAGGCAGGTGATGCAGATCCCACAGCTACTTTCCAGCCGGAGATTTGCATGTCTGCTTCGTGGCTGGGTTGCAGCACCGGGGTATTTGCATTTGTGAGCGTGTCTTTTTTCTGCCCCGGATCCCACAGCGAGCTCTGCTCAGAAGTGCTGCGCCTCGCGAGGCTGGCTCGCTCGTGCAGCCACCCCGCGCTTCCCGCGGCGTTTCAGATTAAAGTTAGCCCTGGCTTTTAAGGTCCATTCCAACCCATTTAACTCCTGAGCTTTTTGCGAAAAACAAGAAGGGAAATATAAAAGCTTATATCAGCTCCCGTAACTCACAAGGTAAACGGGAAAGCTACAATAGATTTACAGTCTATTGTAAAAATAAAAACTCTATCTAAAGAGCAGCTGTTCTTTATACAAACTCTCACTTTGTTCAAAGACAGTTTATTATCAAAGGATAATTTTAGGTGGCGGTTGTTGCTGGGGTATTTTGTGCTGTTTTTTTTAATTATTACTACTTTTTTGTTATACAGCATGATTCTTCAGCAGATACTCAAACAAGCACGATTGGCTCATCACTCCTCTTTAATTCCACATCATGTCACTTTGGAAGGGAAATGGCTTGGTAAAAGCCAGAGAGTTCAGATATGATGCTGGCAGATCGTTATGAAATATTCACAAGACATTTAGTTTAACTCGGTGCTAATTGAACACTGACAGCACAAGTTACTCCTGCCTGCAGCAACAGTCTATCACGTTCAGGCAAGCGGCATTCCTTCCCCTTTGATGCTCTCCCGGACAGGAGGCTGCGAGGGAGCACAGGCAACAGCCAGTACACACTGGGCGAGCGGCACTGGAGACGGATCCTGCACCCGCGGTGCTGGGAGAGTCCTCCAAAGCTGGTGCCAGTTTATTTGCACAAGGGCTGCGATAAGACTTCAACTCTCTCTTTGAAAACACTCAGTATTACGTGAGGGGTGAATTGAAATGGATACAGTTGTGTTTTTTTTAATATCTTCCTTAGTGAAGACACTTGAAAGCAAGACTATTTGCAGATTAGCTAATGTCACTTTTCTGTATCTATGGCCCAAAAGCTCTCCTTGCCCTGAGGTGAGCAGGTTTCCAGGGCAGTTATAGCTATACTGGTGTAACAGTGTATTTTTGCACAGAGACGTGGCCTTATTTACTTCTTTCATTTTTATTTCTATAGCTCAACATACTGCTTGCTGATATTGGTGAATCTGTTTATTTGTCAGTTCAGCTTCCCCAGGGACATTTAATAACAGGAATTTTCCTACCATTTTAATTGTCTCTTATTCCAGAGCCAAGCAGAATTTGAAACGGAGTATTAATGCCATCGTTTTAGTCATCAGATATGATGTGTGGTCTAAATAGCTTGGATTAAAACTCGGTACCCAGCTTTGCCTGAAACCCTCTGCCCATCTGTGGTTTAGACGCAGTCATCTGCCTTGGGTACCTCGGTTTCCCAGCTATGGAGAAAGGCCAAGTGGTTAGTCAAGGACTCTTCTCATCTTCCCATTCCGAGGAGTTTGCTCCAGGCTCCTCCTGTGCGGTGAGCGCAGTGGGAGTGTGCGGGAACGGCTGCCTCGGTAGAGAGCTTGCTCCTCTCTGCAGTCCATGCCAGCCGCCTTTTGTCACTCTCAGCGTAGCTGAAGGACTGAGCAACTTCTACCTGTCACAACACATTAGAAAAGTGACCCAGAACATTTTTAATCCAGGGAAAATGTCCCCATCTGCCCAATTCACCTATCCCAGGGACTTAAACTGGAGATGGAGTCACATATGAGAAGGCATTAATGAAACTATAACCGAGTATTGAGGTGACAGTGGTTGAGCTTACATGAGTTCATCTAGCAAATGGCGTGGTGACCGAGCCCTGACATGAGCGCCCGCTGGCTGTAGAAAGGCAGACAGTAGCGCAACCACCATGACTGCCCAAAGTTGTAGTAGTAGTACAACTAGTAGTAACCGTCTAAGAGTTCCAGCAGCTCAAAGGAGCGAAGACCCATTGTTCGTGTGTGTACAAACACAGGGAAAATGGGCATCCCCCTCCCCATAGTCCTGATGGGATGCTACGGATGGGTGTAAGCAGCTAAGGAAGAAGAGTTAAAATGTGAGTAATATTGCACAGGCAGTAGTCAGAGCACACAGTGGTGCTGAGGCTTTGTTTTTCCCTTTTATGCAGAAATTACAGGAAAAGGAGAGTGTTTGAAGGATTTAAAGGAGGTAGCTGCGATGACTTTGAAGCCTGGGGTAGGGTGGAGGGTGAAGGAAGGTTTCTGAGCGGGGCAGGTTGGAAGCAGCAGCTGATGACTTAGCTTTGGGGTGAGCCCCATGTCACTTGCCTCCAGCGGCAGTCCTGGGGCTCACCCCAAAGGAGCTTCTGTCTGAGGTGGGGGGCACCCAGCTGGGATTGCAGAGAAGGGTGACCAGCTAAATATAAGCAACTGAGAAAAAGATCTCTTCAGTAGCTGAAGATCTTTTCAGCCCAAGCAGAATCTGGATACGAGGTCATTGCTGAGCTGCAAGCCATAGAAACTGAGCTTTTCTGCCCTGGAGTTTTACGTGAGTTGGCAAATCACTGTAGATAGAGAGCAGTCTGCTGTAAAGACACACCTTGCTTTCAACAATGACTTGGTCTTAAGCATATTTTCAAAAGCCAAGGATGCAATGCTGGACTAAGAGAGCTTCCAGACTTTCTTTCTGTGAACCTCCCACTCTTGGATTGCTGAACAACACTCTCCCAGCAATACTGTCCTTGGGAAAGCTGGATAAACTCCCGTGTCTGTATGAAACATCCTCACCAGGAGAAGCAGAGGGAGGGACATGAAATGTCCCATCCTCCACAGAGTCCTGCTCCAACTGGCTTCCGTAAGCATCACTCTTCAGGAGGGAAAATAAATGAGGCTTTCAAAATTGTTTTACTTGAATCATTTCATTCTGGGCTAGAGCAAGGCAAAGAGACAGTGGGAGGACTTCACTGATAAAGTGGGTTTTTTTTCCAAAGCAGAGAATACCAGAAGGTAACACAACAGCAAATTACTGCATATTTTAAACCCTTGTAGCTAAACATTCCCTTCTGGGGCTGCGCCAGGTATCTGGCGGTGCCAGTGAAAATGGGATACAGATGTTCACTACTTTGGATGGAGACACCACGGTAATTCATGCCTGCTACAAATGATACTGTGCCTCATGCTCACAAAAGAATACCCTGATCTTTTTGTCAGTAATAAGAAAATATATTCTATGTACCTATATTAAGGAAAATAAGGCCTGTAAAAACAGTGAAGCGTGTTTTTTCAGTTTTCAAAATATAATTGCTGCTAGTGACTTTCTGTAGCAACTCAGTCTTTGCTGGTAAAAGTGCTACCATACCAACCCAAGGGTGTCATCACCCACGGGGGATTGAATGGGTGTCTGGGACAGGTCTGTGGAGTGTTAAATACCTGCTGCTAAATGCGTATGAACAGAGGACCTGAGCTTGCAGAACAGTGGAGGTTTGGGATGTTGTATCTGAGACTGGGTTTGGGTTTTTTTTTTACAACTTTAGCTTTGAATACTTGCTTATTTTGTAAGAAGAATTTAGGTGTTTTTAAAATGTTACATCTGAGTTTGAACTCGCTTGTGGTGAAAATAGCCTCATTAAAGTCCATGGTAACAGTGTTCAGGAATGTGATCTGTCAGCTTTAACGGACATTATGGAAATGGGAGCTGTATACCCCAAAAACACAAAGGGGTGGGACAAGGAGAAAGAAGAGCTGAGCCCATCACACTGCAACATAACAGCAGGGCTGACGCTCACCTTCTGCTTTTTCATGTGTAGCAGATAACTGCAAAACTGGCATCTGCCAAAAGGATTTGTTAGCATACCTGAATACTCGCACCGCTGGTTTCCCCCTGCTGTGCTCCTGTCAGGAGAGGTACAAACAGGTTCACGCCTGCTGTATAGCTTCGGGTTGAAGAAATGCATGTGCAAATTTGGCAGGTAGAAATTGCACTCTTTAAATTAGACTCCGCTTCTTGAAATCGGAGCTCTCTGCTTTCCCTGCCTGCTGTTCTATTTTTCACTTTCTTCTTGTGATGCCCATATTAAAATGAAGATTTTTTTTTTTTTTAATCTTCTTGGTTCATTTTCATGATGGAGCTGTAACCGAATCCAAAATCACACTTCTGGGAATCCGGCACTAATGTTATATGAAGGTTTTAAAGGTGTGCACTGTTTTTTCTCTTGCTCCCCCAGATTTTACCTTCTCAGTAATTTCTATGAAGTGAGTTTGGGCTTGATACAACTGGCACAGTTTGGGATGTAATGACTTATTCTTCTGGTTTATTTGAGAGGTGTTTAACCATTTGCTCACCTTTCTCAAGTTGTAAGTTGACTTTTACCTGAAAAATCTAATTTCGAAACAAAAAATCCTGACAATTTTTTTGGTTCAGCAGCACTTAAATGCAGTGCTTTGATTTCTCTAATTTTTTTCAACTGTTTTTCTTGGCTTAAACCACCCACCAGGTTTTTTTTTTTTTTTCCCCCAATTTAATGAAAAGTTTTGGCATTCTGAAATGGCATCCTTTGCAGGACTAACTGTTAACTGTTTTGCCCTTGTACTGCTTACTACATTGAATTTTTCACATTAGTGCCAACCACGGACAGCCCTAGCTAGCCCTAATGTAGTGATTTTTCAGTCCTCATCAATATGCAGACCATTCAAAACTTTCCAGGGGCAATGTGGATCCCTGGATAGCACATTTCAGGCTGTGAACAGCTGAATGCCTTTTCTCATATTTCTGTGGACTCCTTGAAGTCCCCAGGTCCCCAGAAGTTCACAGGGCACAGCTAAAAGCTACTTCAGGTTTGCTCCCACTTGCTCACATAATGTAGTAGTTTAGCAAATGCACGCTGCCCCACTGGTATTTCTTCAGTGGAGCTAGTCTCAGCCAGAAATAAAGGCAGGGTCTATTTTTTTCTTTTGTAAGTATGTTCAAAACATGAATTTCCATGAGTTTCCAACATAAGACCTATATCTGCATGGTAAGTAGAGTCACTTTCACTTGCAAATGAGGTTGGATCTGCTAAAAAATCTGCTAATTTGCAATAAAAATAGCATCCATCTTTGCTCTGCAAATATAGCCTATTTGAAAACTGTCCCATTTTCACAACTGTAGCAGCTTGTAGGATGGGAGAAAGGGGAAGGAGGAAATACCTTGCATTTGAAGTCACTTCATATTTCTCCAGGACTGTTCCACACACCTTTAGTCATTATGTTGTATTTTGCGTTGTCACATTAATTTTCACAGCAACAGACTGATACAAACAGTGCGACTGCGCTGCAGAAGCAAGGGAAGCTGGATTGATTGGGAGGGAGAAGGATTTGTTCAGACATAAATATCTCCTGACATATTGAGGGGAGTTTGGGGAAAAAAAAAAAAAATGGCCAGCCAAGAAATTGCTTTTTTGTAGGAACGTTCTGTTTCTCTCTTATAGTTTTTTTTTTCTTTTTAATGCGTGCTTCAGTGTGAGAGACCAAGAACAAGGGGGAACCAAGTGGGTATTTAATGAGTCTGGGATGCTGGATGCAGCTGCTCTTTCAGGTGGGTGAAACTGCACGGAATGGCAGACAAGGAAGGTGAGCGTGTCTGCAGGAGATGGTATTAAATAAGTCCTGGTCATGTAAGGTCTTGTTGGGGAAACTGCTGACTTTTTTTGCAGGTTAAATGCTTGAAGGAATTGCAGAGTCAGGCTCCAAGAAAATGAGGGCATACACCAAAAAATCAGCACCTCAGCACACAAACAGGTGAAAACACCAGGTGCAGAGGGAAAGCCAGCGCAATGCCTTCTGTCCCGATCTTCCTGCACCCAGTGAAGGGTGCAGAGACTGCACGGAGCAGAGCAGGTATTGTTGTACCTATAGAGCACTGCCTGCCTGGCCATCGCTTTTGTCCCCTACGTGTCGGGCTGCTATATGCACGTCTCTAGGGCTCCAGACTTTCAGAAACCTCCCGGAAGGGCGGCAGGATGAGATGAATTTCTTGCTATGTAGTTTCGCATCTCACCTGTGGGTGATGTTTCCTATGAGGAACTCGGTGCTCTGCGGACTAGAGATTGTGTGGCATCAATCTAGGATTTCAGGGTAGCCTAGAAAGTATCGGAAGTATCTTCTGAGGTTACGTTTGTAGGACTAAGACCTTCCCTGTTCTAGTACCCGTATCTGCCTGGCTTGGCAATGCTGCGTTTGGCCGGCTGTGGCCAGCGTGATGACACTCAGGGCAGGCTGGAAACGTTCCCTGCGTTCCCATGGCTTCTCCTTTCAGGGAGGGGCTGAGAAAACCCTCAGCTTTGGAGCTGATGATTTGAGTTCTCCATTGGCACTCGTCACTCCTTGAGTATTTTGGGGTAGAGCTCGTGGACTGGTGCAAGAAAAGACATCAACCAGTAAGGAGGTGTGAGGAAAAGTCCCAGAGGTTTTGCCAATAAGGATGGGATGGGTTGCAGCTCTATGAATGCCTTATTCCTCACACCTCTCCTGTGCTGAGGCCAGCTGTGATGGGTCACATTGTGCTTCACACAGCATCTGAGCCTTGAACTGAGGTTTCCACTTGGTACGTCCAAGTTTCTGACACCAAAAGCCTTGGGTGGAACCTTGCTTATGTCTGGATGGTTTGCAGCAGGCAAAGCTCTTAAAAGAAGAACAGCTAATTGCATATTCACAATGGCACATACTTGAGAGAAGCCCTTAACTTCTACTGTGGTGGATCTGGAAATTCACCTCTGGCCATGCTCAGCAACGTCTATCCCCAGTCTCTGAAGAGCATGGATCAAGAGGATCTTTTTGGCCCTTTTCCTCTGAGAAAGAACCACTAATTTCTCAGCTTGAGCACATTATTATTTTTTTAACAAAAGAGCATGATACAGCTCTCTCTACCAGTTGGAAGCAATGTGATTTGTGTCATGAATACTAATATGCGTTTGACAGTATCCTATAAATTCAACACATTTTGAAGAGCATTAACAAGAGTTGTAGGAACCATACTTAAATTCTTCCCCTACTTTTTTTCAATTAACAGAAAAGGAAGCTAGCGAGAGTCTGTATTTGTATCCAAAACAAATATGGCTTGGGTCACGGCAAGACTTCTGCATGCCGTGCTAGACCTGGGTCTACAGCACATTCATTGAGTTTTGTTTCCATGAATCACCCTAAAGCTATAGGCAACAAAAGCTGAAGCTATGTAGATGTGATTTCTAGTTCATTTGTTGTTCATTAGAAAGATTTTCTCTCTCTTATTTGCAGCACCCCTGCTGCTGCGTGTTCATTAGGAGAATGGAATGTATTCCAAATATTTCCTAGCTTTGGCAGGGCAGATGGCGGAAAGTAATTTTCCAAAGTCTTCTGGAAAAGGGGGGAAAAAACCACACCCAAATAATCCCAAGTCACCCCCTGCACACCAGAAGAGTTCGGGGTTTCTGAGCGCAGACGTGCTGCACACTTTCTGTCTCTCCGGTTGTACAGTGCTGTGTGGCGGAGTGGTGGGAAGTGTGTATGAATGGGAATGTATCACATGTGGGATGTTAGCAAGGCTGGGAATTTTTTTTCACAGGAAACTGCATTCGCAAAGAGCACACAGCAACATGCAGTACCCTAAAAGATGGGTGTGAAGGAGTGAGCAAGATTCATTTCCCTAAATCTCTTCTGGGCAACCCAACGCTTAAGGGAATCCCAGGGAGGGAGGACAGAGCCTGGGCCACGCTCCAGTTTCTCTGTCCAGCCCTGCGCAGAGGCACGAGGCAAACTGGAAGCTCCTCAGACACCCCGTCCCCATCCCCTGCCCTTCACCAGCGCGGCAGAAGGATGTCCCAGTGCTCAGGCAATGGTGGAGGAAGCGGCTCTGGCTGCGTTTCCCTTCTGCTCCCTGGGGAGTTGAGGGAGCGCACAAGCCAGGGCCGGATTTAGCTCTTGGATCTACATGAAACATCTCTGTGCCGACTGCTCCCTTCCTCCGTGCTCAGCCTCTTGTCACGGGAGAGGAAGGCGCGCACGGGGAACAGAAAAGCCGAGTCAATATGCCGCAGGCAGAGCCGGGAACACAATGTGGGCAAAACAAAGCGCGGGGCTGTATTTGCTGCCTTCCCGGCGGCATTGGCTTCTCACGCTTAGAGCCGGTTTTCTCTTTTCGTGAGCCTCTTGACCTGCAGGTCCCTCTCCTCGGCAGCCAGACCCCGGCAGCCCAAAGCCCCGCGGCTGGATCCTTGTGCCTCTTCAGATCAAGCCAGCAAAACACTTTGGACACAGAGCCTGAGCTGCGTGTTTGCACCAAGGCTTTAAGCTCCTCGGCGCTGGCGCCTGGGGTTCCTGTTTGTTTTCCAGCTTCTGAGGACAGCAGCGGTGCTCTCGAAGTCAATACAAACAAACCGAGGCAGGCTCAAGGCAGCGCGGCAGAGCTTCTCCGAACGCCGCCGTCCCCAGCACCGTGCCACGCTCCGGCCCGCGGAAGGTGCCTTCGGCGCTGGTTTGGGCTGTCAGCTCACACAAAATCTCACACGCACAAACCCGGCAGAACGAGGAACTTTCTCGGAAGGGCATCGCTTGCGCTGTCCGAGGCACCAAGACACCCAGCTTTGGAGGGAGGCACGTTGACAGCTGCTGTAAAACCCCATCAGATTTTTGAGGCCCGCTGTTAGTGATGGATTTCGCAGCCCCCTCTCCCTCCAGGCGCTCCCCGCGCTGCAGAGTGCGTGGGCGCAGGTGGAGGTGTTGGGGCTCTCGCTTGATTCGTTTCCGTGGCCGGGCCTTCGGGTGCAGGTGTTTGAACCAGCAGTTCACAAGCAGACGTTTGAAGAGGCACGGAGAAAGGGTGCACCCGCTGCGCACGAGGCAGGAGCCCCCCGAGCCTGCGTTCGGCTTTCAGGCAACTCTGTCCTGTGGCGTCCAACCTTTCCGCAGGCTCGGACAAGCGTTTGTGCCGTGGTGCCGCGCACGCCGCGCGACCGCTTTGCGGAAGCGGCGTTGCGAAACAGATGCCTTCTGTAACTGCCGTGACCTTAAAGCCCATTGCTCAGTCACCCGGCGGAAAAAATGGGGAGAATTCCTTCCGAAGAGCCGAGTGCCGGTGCCGGAACGCCGGCCGTGTCGCTGCCCTTCGGGAGCTGGCTTTTCCTCTTCAGCCAGCCGGAGCTGCCGCCAGCCAGGACTGTCCCCCTGTGCCGTGTCAGCTGGGATTCAGAAATTTGTCTAAACTACATCGAATACCTAAACCTCTATTTTTCACAGCCTGACAGAGTTTTAAACTCCTCTCCATCAGCTACGGCCAGTAGCCTTCAGGGATAAGCAGTGGGTATAATGGATTCATCAAGACTCCTGTTAATTTGGTTTTGCTCAATTGTTGAAATATATTTGATTCCCAGTTATTATGCTCTGGAGTCAAGCTTCCTTTAGGTAATTTACAGTGTAGCCTACACATATGTACAAAACTTATCGCAATTGTGTTTTTAATTAAAATGCATACGATAATACCAAAAGGAGAGAGGGGGAGGAAGGGAGGGAACCCAGATTAAGTTTTTAATTGTTTTAATAGTGAGATTTAGTTCACTGAGAACAGGGCATATTGGTTTCCTTGGAAACACTGGCGACGTAGTAGCTTTATAAAATCTAGCATAAAAGATTTGCGAAAGTGAAGCCTTTAGGTTTTAACTGATATTGTAACTCTCTTCATTTGGAAAATCAGATTCACATGTGGCCCCTGGCGTCCCAAAAAGGTGTCTTTTTCGTGTTTTCTCTTAAACCTTAGAATTAATAATTTCACAGATTATCAGAATCATTAGAAAACTAAAATGGCAGTAATAACAACAACAAAAAACCCTTCAAAAATTCAATATCCCTGATTCATACTATTTAATTAGACGTGCCTGTAAGTTCTCTTTCTGCCAAGCAGTACCAGGCTCAGGCAAAACTCCACATGACTTGAGAAAGAAGTATAAAAATTTGCCCTTTTAAACATTCCAATAAAACTAGAGATTATTGGTAATGCAGACGTAGATGATGTTGTATATACATCCCATGTTCAGTTATTTTATTGTACAGAATGCCAATACCTGGATATACAAGATACAATGCACTTTAGCCAGCCTCAAGTTCAGAGAATCGCTGAAGCTGCTGCTTGCAGTCTGGCCTCACACGAAGTCTTTGACGCCTCTATTTTTCCTGGCGTACGCCTTAGGTACCACCAGAGAGCCTCATGCTCAGAGGAGACAGCACATCGGGTTTGGGGCTACAATACCCCAAGGTACCACAGGAGGTCAAACGTACATTTTAAGGTTGTTCTCATCTGAAGCTAAACATTTTCTTTTCATTCTCTTTGAAAATCAGGTTCTCAAATTATCAATTTTTGGCTCCTTCATATTAGAAAATAAAGCCTTGTGTGGGAGGATTCGGCTCTCTGCAGTTGAGTGGGCTTGAAACAACCAATTTTAATATTGGTGATTCACCTCTGAGCCTGAACTGTGATGATATAGTGCATCTGGGGATCAAATACTGCAGAAACTCTCTCTTTCAAACAAACTGAAAAAAAAAAAAAAAAAAGACTGCAGATAAAGTACCAGATGTAGGATTTTGGACTATCAGAGCAGAGAATGGATGGCTTGGTTTTAGCATGTAAGACTAATCACTCAGTTGCAATCATTTCAGCAGTTGAGTAAATAGACGAACGGAAAAGGCATTTATGGGAGCATTTGTGTTCCAGGACCCTCCCTCTTTCCCAGTCCTCCTGTTTGTTTGTTTTCCTGTCTCTTTGGTGTCGACGCTCCCCAGTTAACAGGTTTATTAGGTAGCGATGGCGATGTCAAAGGCGCAGCTCGGCAATCCCCACGGCCCTCGGCGGCACGGCGGCCGCAGAGGCCGAGCGGAGGGCGC
>NW_010538919.1:0-1649 GCF_000687285.1 Phaethon lepturus
GACCCGCGGCGGGGGGGCCGACTGGTCCGAGGGGCTCTCGGAAGTCCCCCTTGTCCTTCGGGGCGTTTCAGGCGCCGGTGCTTAGCGCCCTGGCGGGGCTCAGCCCGCTGGCTGGCGCTGGCTCTTGCCGGGGAGGAGCCGGTCGCGCTGGGGAGGGCACAGCACCGACCTTCGCCTGGATCAAGGAGCAGAAAATCTGCCGTCTCGGGAGTGAAAATGACACTAAGCTGATCCATGTGACGGGTATTTTGCCTCACTTTCTCCTGCGTTTCCCTCGGCGTCGTTGTTTTGACACCATTTCTTAAAACTTGCAGTTAATTAGCCTGCTTTTTTTTTTTCTTCTTCTACTTAAGTGACCCAAAGAAAGGGTAATAAAATACCTCCAGTGCGCTCATGTGCCAGTTTGCCTTCTAGGTGTCCCCCGAAAAGCACTGGTATGAGTTAAAGAAAAAGTGCAGCGTGTTCTTCATTGTGTAACTGCTCTTTTGGCTCCAAATTGTTCTTTTGCTTTCCTGTGTGGAAAGTCACAAGTCCTGCAGTCTGGTGATTTTTTTTTTTCCCCCCCTCCCTGGAGGGCAGGTGCCTTTAATTACAAAAGTGCTATTTGGAGGAATTCGATTATTTTTCTGTTGTTCATGTCACTTAAACATAGCTTAGGTATGTCTTGTGTACTTGTAGCAAAAAACAGTTTCTGTGTTAGCAGGAAAAACCTGCCTGGAATCTTTTCCTAACTGGAGAGATTACAGATGTCGGTATGAGACCTGGCTTTCTACCGCATTCTTTAAAAGAAATGATCATTTTGTTAAAGATATGCTTGCTATGTCAGACATGCAGAAATGCCAGCTAGCTTGGCAAAGTTACCCTAATTTTGAAATTCACCGAATTTACACGGCATGGTCATGAGTTGCCTCACAAATACTACTGTTTCATAAAGAGATGAATAGCGTATTTCATTCTTTCCTGATGGATTTGATACGTTGAGTTTCCAACATGGTGATTTCCAAGTCAGCGTAAACACATGTAGCATGAAGCAGTCCCAAGTCCGGAGAGCTTCCAGCGCAGGCTTGGTTTATACAGAGCAGTTTGGTGAGCACGGTTATCTCGCAGCAGTTCATAAAGTTGCTGATGTGCCGTTGCTATACGTGCTGTTGCTATAAGGGCGCTTACAAGAGCATTTAGAGCGCAGGGTAGTTCTTGAACACTGCGTATTCCCTTTTGCATCGGTCAGACAACATCCCCACGGGGAAGGTTTGCCAGTTTAGCTTTGGCTGTAAAGACCACTCGTTGAAAGCGTTGGTGAGGGCCGGGTAGGTGAGTTGCAGGACGGAGGAAAGAAGTTGCCAGTGTGACATAGTAGGACAGGGGCAGATGTGGGAAGGGAAAGCCAGGCTCTGCGTCTCCTCCTCCATCCCCAGGCTCTACCCCTGGGTTTGAGCTGCCTTTTTATTCTTGCCATCTTAACTCCCTTCAAGCAAGTTTCTATAGGAGTAAATACAGCAAAATTCAGCTATGCAGTGGCATCATGACAGCTGAAGGCTTTCATGTGCCAGTGCCACTGTAATCCAGCTTTAAGAAATCCTAGGAATATAATAGGTATTGACTATTAAATAATAATATAAATAATTAATATAATAATATTATAATAATTA
>NW_010538920.1:0-251 GCF_000687285.1 Phaethon lepturus
TCCGGCACCCCGAGGATGTCTCCTCCGCCCCGGGCCGGGAGCTGCCGCCCCGGTGAGGCGCTGGCCGGCGTTAGCCAAGGCCATTTTGCAGCGCTGCAGCTCTCCCCCCGTGACCGATAGCAAAAGCACTTACAGCTGTCTTCCTCCTCCAGGAACACTTTGCTGACGTAGCAGGCATAGACGAAGCCAAAGAGCTGCGAAACAAAAGCGGGCAGGGAGAAGTCGGTTATCGGGGTGACGGGCACCGTCGC
>NW_010538920.1:399-603 GCF_000687285.1 Phaethon lepturus
GTCCGGCTGCTGGTGTGGGATGCAGTGAGGTTGGATGGTCTCAGCTGTGCCAGGGGGGACGAGGGTGGTGGCTCCTGGGGGGACAGAGTGGCACCGCACTGGGACGGCAGCGCAGAGGGTGCTGAACCCCCCGTAGCACTGGGTGCCCCCTTGGCGGGTGCATGGCAGCTGCTCTGGGCCCCAATTCCCTTTAAAGCTTTATTT
>NW_010538921.1:0-302 GCF_000687285.1 Phaethon lepturus
CGCTCTAAGGGAGAGACATGGAGGCGGTGGGCGTGCTTTTCTAAGCGCATACGTATTGGGGATGGGGAGCGCGGGGCGGCGGCGTCTCCGCTTCCGCGCATGCGTAATGCGGGGCGGGTGGATGGCTCAGCGGCACTTGCCGGGTTTGCGCGGTGGGTGAGCCAGGAGCAGGTGGTGCCTAACGCCGCTGCCGCTCGCTCGAGTCAGCGAGCTAAGGATCCTCCCGAGCTCGGGGTGGGGGTTATAGGCCAGCCTCGGTGCTCCGGCCCGGCGGCTGGCAGCACGCGCCCCGGGGGGGGGGG
>NW_010538921.1:314-17805 GCF_000687285.1 Phaethon lepturus
CGGTGGCAGAGGCATGCTGGAGCGGACAGCAGATCCGGAGGCCGTGTCGGTGCTACTGTGGCAAAGCTGGTTGAGCAGCTTGTGTTTGAGCTCAGGAGAAGGTTGGCAGAGCACAACCAACACGCTCTGAGACAATTTGTTAAAATTATCGTTCTCTTCCAAAGGCAGAACATTTTAATGAGGGGATGAGCAAAGAATACACCAAGGTTGTGCACAGATTTTCGTATCGCAGTGCAGAACTGGCCCTTAATTTGAAGGCGCAGCTTGGCCACATGCAGGGCAGTACTCCGCGTACAGCAGAACAAATGCAAAATGGGTTTGGGAAGGAGGTGGGAGAACACCTTCGGAACAAACTTCTAGAGAGTAAAACCAGCATTATAATTCAGCTCAGTAGGTGATGCCACCTGATTGTGAAAAGTTCGTGGTTTGAAAACAAAAGCAACATTCAGTTGAGTCGGCATGATGGGCACCGCAGTGCAGAGGGACAGGTAGAACTCCGTACGCAGAAGTTGAGCGTCCGGCCTATGCCGTTCATGGCGAGTCGCTTCCTGCTGCCTGCGGCGTAGGGCATCGCACTAGCGCCGGGGCCACGGGTGCAGACACACTGCCGGAAGAACACGTTCGTTCTGTCCTTGGAGTGTGTTTTCACCGAGCTCCAGAGCCAAGTGCAGGACAGCTCTTACTCTATTTCTCAGTACCCATTGCCACATGAATGACACTTCCTAGAGAGCGAGGACACAGTGCGTAAAGGATGGACCTTTCCAACCTCAAGTGGAGCTGCAGAGACAGCGTGCCTGCTGGAGAGACATTCCATGGAACAAGCAGCCAAAGAGCACCCTGGCAGCACTGCAGGAGCCCAGCCCGGTGCTTTACCCTGAGCTCCCCATGGCCCTCGCTGTTCTTGCCACTCTGGGGAAGGGAAGGGGTCGGGTCCTCTGGATCATCAGGGCATGGCAGAAAAGCTCTGTGGGTGAGTGTCAGCTCACTGGGCTGGATTTGATGGACATGCATGAAGATACTGATATGTATGGATCGCATTGTGCAGGATTTTCACTTGCATAAACGTCGGCCAAAACACTTGCTATGAGAGGAGGAGCTTTGAAAGTAGCAAAATGGAAGCAGAATGTACTACAGAGCACCGCTGGAAAATAGGCCTGACCTTCATTCTTCTGGGTCTTCTGTCAACAGTGGAATGACATCCCAATTTAGCTGTCTAAAGCATCGTGTTTATTGTTTGTACAGTTTTCCTTTTATAAGAAAAGAGAGCAAGTAAAAAATGCACTTAATTTTAAATGGTGTAGGTATTTTTATGCAAGTGCTCAGGGAATGGATCATTAAAATGTTAATGAGCACTTAACTCCCATCAGGTCCTTTTGAAAGTTCCAACTGGAATACTGTTACAGCAATATTATTTTACTGTGCTTTACAACAGTAATATATTAATATGTGTCTTAAACCACTTATTTTTAAAACAACATGTTCTTGGTCAAGTCAGTAGAAGATGATGCCTTCTGTATTCTTCCATTTTGCAGTGATTTGCAAAAACAGTATTTTTCATTTTCTGCATTTGACCTCACATTACTCTCCAGTGCTACTTGAGAGAAAGGGAGGGAGGTTACCCAAAATCTTGGTCTTTTTAATGACCTTTGCATGTTTTATGTCAGAGACGCTCAAATGTCACTAGTGACTGCACTGATACTCGCCGAGTATGGGAGGGCTGCATCTGTTATACATAACTATAACTTGCATGCGTGCGTTTCTGCAGCTGTTAAGATCATAAACAACTGGAAGAGGCATCATAGAAAACACCCAACGTGGGCTATGCCTTAACATCAAACACTGAAAACAGTTCAGGACATAAAGCTTGAAAACATTGCCTCCCATGAATACACTTTTAAAAGCCTGCACAAATGTTGCTTAGCAAGTAACTAGATACTGCCTTCCTCTTACTACGCAAAACACCACTCATAAATTAAGTGTAGGTGAGCACTTTTTGTGATACACAGTCTTCACTGCCACCCAAGTGAACATGCATTGTTCCTGAAATAATAATTGGGATTTAAAAATTCCCCAAATTGTGGTATGACTGTCATACTCAGCGTTGTTTACTTTTCTGTCCTCTCAACTGATCTTGCCAATGCTGAATTATGCCATGTAGTACAAGCTGCTGCTTGCTTCTGCCACGTTTGCGTGTTGCTTTATGGGAAGTTTGTCACTCCACACACCCGCCCCCCGCCTTCGGAAACATCCGTACACATTTTATTTCTCATCTCTTTCTTCTGGTGGATTAATTTCCTGCTGTTTCTCCATAGATTATGGTTTTTTCATATTACATAATCCTGTCCCTGTTCCCAGTACCTGACAGTTCTTTTTCTAACCAATCTGTACCTCGATCAACTGTCTGTGATAACTGGAAATTGCTGCTTCCCTTTGGCACACCAGCTTTCAGATCTACATTACAGCGGTGAACCTGAAAGAAGCCCTAGAAAGTGTCGGTGTCCCTGAGTGAAATGTTCACCATGTTTAGAAGTTGTTTATATGTACGTAGATATAAAGAACCCCAGAAGAGTGGCTTGGTTTTAACCACCAGGGTTTCCTGGCTGAGAATATGGATTCTGGAGATCATGAGCACTGTCCGCTCCAGAATCTCGCAGGATGAGTTTCGCAGCATGCAAGTTTCCATCTCCCAGGAAGGCATTTCAGAGATTTCCTATTACTCTGATAAGAATAACTTGTCTACCAGGATGAAAATATTGGTACTGGGTGGAAAAAAAAAAGCACACTTGGCTTAGCTTTTCACAACTTCATTTTATTAATACTCATAAGCAGGCAGTAAAGAGTGTAAAAAGATAAATAACCTATAGTTTGTACACATTCCCAAATGCTGTTAACTTCACCAGCTCTCCCAGAGATCTGCCCAGGTATAGATGACAGGCTGACTTTACACCTGTTGATCTGGTTCGGACTCACGCTTGGGGGAGGATTCAGCTGTGGTTACTGAAGCCTTTACCATCCCTGTTGCCCCACCTCCCCTCCAGAAGTGACTGCTACAGCCAAGGGTAGCCAAGCTGGCTGCACTGTCCCAGCCGTGTTTTTTCACTGTAACACTGAACCACAGCCATGGTACTGGCTTGGAAGAAGGTGTAAAGCTATGGCAGCACAGCTGCCTGGCTGGAAGTTCAATACTTCCAGCTTTCCCAGCTGAAACTGATGGGAGACATAAAACTGAGCAGGTGGGTATCCTGGTGATAACAGGAAGGAGATTATATACATTGGGAGAAGCAGGAACTACTGAAAAAGCAAAACAGAAGGTGACTGATGGAGGGAAGGCATTCTTTGATCACATACTGGCTCTATCCAAGTACATCTGGAAGTCCAATTTTTGAACAAATTTACTTGTTCTTTAGCTGACAACTCTAAGGAGACTAACTTTCAAGCATGTTCCATTTGTGCAAAGCCATGCCTGAATGGCCCTGCCATTCACAAACAAAACAAAGCAAAGGTTTTGTAGGGCTAGTAAATATTCCGGAATTACCATTTTCCACAGAAATTTGGCAACTGAAGAAAACATTTTAATGCTCTCATCCAACTTTTTTTTACCCTTAACTGCAGTACCAGACCCGTCACACAAAAGATCAAGATTTTATCTCATTCCAACCTCTGTAATGTCCATGCATTCTGAAGTAAATTTTGTGTTTTATCAGATGTAACTTGGGTGCCACAGAGCACTTCTTCATCTTGTAATCCCTTCTGCCTTATTTTAAGTACTGCTACTCCAGTAATACTGACAGGACATAGTAGTATACCGAAAGAGAAGGGACAAAGCTCTCGCTGCTGATCCTCTTGAAAAATCACTAATTTTTTTCTTTTTTTAATTTTTTTTCCATCTAAAAAGGTATTTAGTTCGTTTCAAATCATCTATCAGCCTGTGAATAATAACATAAAATCAAACCCTAACCACAGAACCAAACCTGAAAGTAAGGTGATATAGAAACAAAACACAGAAATTAAAATATTATTAATGGGTAAAAATACTGGCCACTGTTCTCCTATCTCACAACCTAATCAATACGGGGAATAGATTAAGTCGCGATAGAAAACACATTATGTGCTATTTGAATTCATAATCCAATGTTGACTTTTGAGTGTAGGTATCAACAAGTAGATCTCTTGCATGCAATACACCTGTGTGGAAACCACTACTCAGGCAGCCTCAGGCTTTAGCTCATTAGCAATAGATGTTGACTATGACAATCTCCCTTTCAGTTTTCACTTTCTCACACTGAAAAACTCCGTGCATGAAATGAGTAACCATCCCTTCAGAGAGGAAAGATGCAAGCAAGGGAAACTACACACAGAGGGAGCAATCCTGAGAAAGTGGACAGGGAGGAATGTATGAAAGCGATTGGCAGCAGCTATTTGCAGGACATTTGGGGAAATACGGAGCTCCACGTAGGTACTGAATTTAGGCAAAAAGAGATAGTGGAAGGGGAGGAGGGAAGTGAAGCAGAGGTATTCTTTCTTCCTCTTGCAGGTCCTGAAGAGTACAACAATCCCTTCTTTCTGCTAACTCTAAGGCCCTTCAGATACATTTCCCTTGACGCTTCACGTCACGGCAATATTAAGAGGAATTAACAGAAACGGTGTATAAAGGGAAGAGATGGCAGATGACGTGGCAGGAGGCTTTTTCAAGGGTTATTTCAGAAGCCAGCTGAAGAAGACTAAAGCTATACAAAAGACAAGCAGATAAAAGGAGCACTAACCATGAAGAACTCCTCAAGCAGTGAGTAAAATTGTAGTCTTATGATTTAAGGGAATGAGAAGTTGGGTGAAGAATGCCTGGGCTTTCAAGGAAGTCAGCTCTTTGGAGCATGAAGGCAGCAGCACTTCCAGAAAAGCTCTGGAGTTAATGCTTTTGACAGAAGCATCTGCTAGGTAGATCCCAGTGCTGCTGAAGGAACACAGAGGCCAGGACAGCGGAAAGGCTGATCAAGGCAGTACAGCCATGACTGCAGCTCTAGCAGTGTTCCCAAACCCAATACAGAAAGGGTGTTCTGCTGGCCTGCAGACTGGGTCCTATTGCTCTTGGCCTTGAATGAAGGGCTTAACATCTTCACGCTTCAGAAGGTCTCAGGTCTGAGACTCTATCCAGACAGTTAAAATAATACGTACACAACAAGTCAGTACTGACTGCGATTGTCTGAGATCAACAG
Source organism: Phaethon lepturus (assembly GCF_000687285.1). Taxonomy (NCBI): domain Eukaryota; kingdom Metazoa; phylum Chordata; class Aves; order Phaethontiformes; family Phaethontidae; genus Phaethon; species Phaethon lepturus. The sequence continues at coordinate 5,528 of NW_010538921.1, forward strand.
TATTGGGGAATACAAGTCAGTGTTTCAGTATGAAAACCTATGAAAAGGTTTTTGTGAAAGTTAGAGAAAAGGACATTGAACACTCTAGTGGCTTCTGAAGGTAACTACAAGACATTTAAATTTAGGTTGCTACTAATGCATGAAAGCATTTTGTTCCACCTTCAAAGCAAATCTTATGTACCATAGCAGAGGCATTCTGAGATCTCCATGGTACCAAAAGATATAGCTCAGTTTTAAGACAGGCTTGAAAGTCCCAAGAGGTGTTATTAGACCTTTATGTGGTGGGGATCAATCAGTTTGGAACAGAAAAAGAAACAATTCTATCCCAGCTGTTCCTTTCAGTTCCTGTCATTACCCAGTGCTTGTTCCAATTTCAGAAATTAGATTATTCAGGGGCTTTCAGTGTCAGCACAAGAACAGCTACCATGTTCTTGCCTCCCACAATTCCTACTGACCTGTTTTTAAATTTTATCTCAAACAAATGCTGCCACGATCAAATCCATCACCACTTGAGTTTACCAGTTAGCACAGAGTTAATGAACAAAAAAAAATACGTACCTGTCAGAAAAAGGCTATTAATCCTTTATCAGGCAAAGTGACGTATCTGCCCATGTTTTCTCTGCTGCACGCTGGACAAACTAGTTTTACAGAAACACTTGCCAAAATATTTCAAAAGCACTCCAATTCACCATACCACCGATTCCTTTGTGCCTCTTCTCTATTTATGCTTCTGGTCCTGAAGTCTTTTTGCCTGTCGTTATTTCGCCCTCCATTTTTCAAAAATAAAGCCCTACTTAACTTAATAGCACTACACAATTTTTATTTTGTCTTCAGTAAAGTTCATTCATTCTGTAAAGTTCATTCATTCATTCAAGTTCATTCATTCTGGAATAAATATATGTTCAACACGACTGACGTTCTTCCGATTATGTGACAGAATACACAAGTATACAAGGAAGAGAAGGCACAACAATGCCGTAGCTGTGAGGAAGACGAGGAGCCCAGCAAACAAAGAAGGTTTCAGAGGTAGTTGTATCAGCTTGCCTTCTGCTGGAATCATGTTTGTGAGACTTAACATGTAACCGAGTGACCATGCTATACTGCTGTTACCAACCTGAAATAAAAATAGAAGAGTCCTATTCCCATGGACTTTTCAGTCAAAGAAAAGAGGTTCCAAAAGCTCAACTGCGGATGCTGGCTCTTTAAGTTAGCAAAGAGAAAACTTTAGTGGTGTATACAAAAAAGATACAGAACCGTCTTAAATAACACTTTTTTTTTTGTAGTTCCAGAGGATGCTAATGAAATTGGTCACTGGGCTAAAGAAGCCACAGATATTAGATGGATGGGTACAAGGGTGCATGGTATATATGCAGACAGACAGTTATGGGTTTTTCTGTGCAAGAAACATATTTTTGAAAGAAAAACCAGCACTACTGTGCTCGTTCCTGGAATTAGCCCCTTATCTTAGCCAAATCCTACAATGTTCTTTAGTTCAAGCAAACAAAAGAGTCCCACCAACATGGACAAAGAGGAGGCCAGGGTAAAGTCCCCAAAGCAGGAACTCTATTTATTATCTTTTGTTCCATGGTTGGTTTTGTGCCTGCAAATGAACCAGCACTAGGCTCTTCCGTTTAAGAAATAAACATAAGTGGAAAATTACTTAGGAACACGTGAAACAAGAACAAAGGGGCTGTGTTGCATTTGCTCCACGGTCCTCCTGCTTTGCTGTCTTTCCCCACTTCTGATTTGAGCAACACTGTTCATCAATTTTCCACTGTCTTCTTCATTAAATCATCATCCTGCCACTTGATAAGCACAGGGCCAGCTACATGATATGTATTTGGTTTACACTCTAGCATAGGTGGCTTGCTTTTTCAAAGGGCCTGCATCACCTTCAGATCACTCCAGGTAGTTCTAGGGTATACTACAGGACAGACAAAGCTGAAGTTGCATTCTTCTACAACCAACCAGCTCTCCCAAACTCATCTGGCTTTCCATCTTTATTACAGGTCATCCCACTCTGCAGCTATGGAGATAAGTTTACCTGAATAGCTGCCTGTAAGTAGTTTGCTTAAATTTGGGAAAGCAAATCTCTTTGGTTATTCTTGTATAGAAAGCATCATGATAAAGTTGAAGAATTAACTTTAATAAATGATTTAATGTCTTTAATGAACAGTTTTAAGCAGTCAGCTACTGGTTGTAGGAGGCCCTAAGAGCCTGTAATATTTGGTCGCTTTTGTAGCTGCATATATCCTAATAACTTTTGTTTAATTGATAAAAAGAAAGTTACATCATGGGAACTGGACTATGACAGGTGAGCAAAGAGGGTAAGATGGATCAAGGCAGCTTTTCATTGCTGAGAGAGGGGGAAAACTCTCATTATGAGGTGTAGAACTTTTGCAAATCATCTAGCTCTAGATCTCACCCAGATCTTAGCATTGGGTTAAGGTTATTTTCATTGGTTGTGTTCACTAATTAAAAGGAAATATACTCCTAGCATATGCAAAAAACCCCACCCTCCACTCTTGCAGTAACTGTGCCGATACCTCTGGGGTAGCTTAGCTCATGAGTTAACACCAGATCTTATTATTTTAGTAGGGGCAGATCTAATTAAGAGAATGTAGTTTTTCCTTTTGGAGTTGCATGATTACCATAGTGCAAAATCTAGGTAACAAAGGTGTTAATCTAGGTAACAAAGGTGTTAATAACCCAAAAAGCCTTTTGGGTTTTTATTTTGCGTAGTATTTTTACAGTCTTGGCTAAATTCAGAAAAATGTTGCTGTGTTTGGCTGCTCCTATCTGCTGGGGACAATACAAGATATATTTAAGTACTGAGACAAATCCACCCAGATTAAGATCCCAAAGTAAGCTCTGTGCCAACTTCCTGGTAGAAGGGCTAAACTCTGGACACTCCTCCAGAGCTGCTCATCATTGTCCACCAGAGGACAAAATAAGGCAAGAAAATCCTATTTGATTCCTCAGCGCACCAGTAATAGATATGACTGTTCAGAAAACATTGCGTACAATTTCTCAATCACAGCTTGCCAGCATACCCTGCATTTAAGAATACGCCATGAAGATCTACAACCTATTCTTTTGTTGATTTTGCATGCAAGTGCTGAAGCATTTCCAAACTGTACGGAGATTAAGAGACAGTCTGGGACAAGGTTTTAGATTAAGACTCTATACAGTATCAGAGAGGAAAGGATGGAGTCACAGAGTACTGTGGGGACCACTGCTTCTTGTTGTAACAGCCAAGTTTAGTGGCCGTGCCTTCTGATTTGGAAGCCAAGATTTCTTAGCAGTAGCTTTAGAATGGATATATACACGTATATTCCAAGTACTCTGTTTTTTAGGAGAAAGATTGAGGTCGGAGGAAGAGAGAAATGCACCTATTACACAAACATTGTAAGCCTTCTCTCTGTGCCAACTGAAATCCAATATTCCATCAATATACATTCTTATTCCAGAGAACCGGGTTACAGCACAGATGAATGTGCCAGCTGAGGATGAAAACTGCCCTAGTTGCTTCATCACCACTCACTGAGTACAAACCAGCTCTGCTGATTCCCCCGAGGCTCTGCCAGCAGACAGAAAAGCAGGGGTTCTCCTGTCCAGCTCAGCAGGGTTAGCTCAAACTGACCTTGACTGGTGAGGTGTTTCAGGCAGATCACTGCCTAGAGCAATCCACCTACTTCAACAAACAGGTTGAAGGGGGCAAGGTTTAAAACACAATTATTTGATCTTTTCTTAAAGCTCTTTAAAAGAATCCAGGCAGCATCTCCACATAATGCTGCAATCCCTGGAACCAGGATGAAACTGCTACTGAGACTTGAAAAGTGGCTTTGTCTTATGCCAAACATTTACAAAGGCTGTTTACGACCATTATACTTTTGTAGGCTGCTGCATCTTCTGTCTCCCTCTGAACTTCTTTGGATTAAAATAACAGTAAGAGAAAATTATTATTACTCACCTCTTTTTGAAAATGTATCTGTGGCCAAGTTTCTACATCAAAGTTGTAACCATGTACAAGCAAGTAATAAATGAAATTGGCTGAAAAACAGTAGGATCTAGCATATATTTCTTCAAATTTAGGCAGCATAAACTGGAGCTGAAAGCAAAAGTTTTTTTAAGAACATGTAAGTTATGTAAAACAAATGCTTTTGTTTTTTATAACTACAGAATACTTTGGATTCTAATTAGAATTTATTAGCATTTTTTAGAAACACCAAGTAAAGTTGTGGACAACTAGATAATGAAGATTTAGAAAAAGAAATATCCCAACAGTGATATAGCTTATGTGGTAAAAATTGAAAAGAAACATAAAACTGCACATGAAAATTGAGGATATTATAGTTCCTAAATCTTCCTTTTCATCTTCACAGCATGGATAAAATTGTGAAATGAAATTTCAAGACCTAGTTCAAGTTTTAAGCATGCTAGAAAAACTACATGGTTTGAAGCAAGTGGGAAAACAAATGTTGAGGTTGATACAGACCTTCTGAAAAGTTCTGGATACTTGTCCAGTCCATATTCTTTTTATATCTCCCTTTTACAGATACAAAAGAAAAAAACCCACAAAAAACCAAACCACCCACTTACCTGTGCCCAGCTTTGTGAACAGAAAAACCACATACTTGAATTGAAGTCAGCTAGGGAAAAGTGCCCAGATAAATTCAAAGCATTAATTGTATAGTAGAATCCTGAGAAAGCCTATAGAAAAGGAGCAGATGACAGGCCTGTTACTTTCAGAACTACAGAAACCAGAAGCAAGCAAACTCAAAAAGAAATTCTGTGTTTGCAAACCTACCACAAAATTCCCTTTAACTTTTGGCTGACGTATTCCGTTAAACGGACAGTCTTCTCTGTCTCTGCAAGCAGTGAAGTTAAACAATAAAGAAACCATCTCCTGACACAGACCTGGGTCTCCAGTTCCATGGAAGTTCACAAGCTGATTTGGGTAGTAATTTGCTGGTCTCAGAGACTGTGTACAAAGGCTGCCAGAGAAGTACTTCATCGTTAATGCAGTATTATAATTCTGAGGGTAACATGGATTATCCACATTGGAACTGGTGTTTGATTTCTGGGGGGAAAAAGAAAAAACTCCAAACAAAGACCCCAAACAATAAAGGCTACTCAAAAGCAAGAAAGACCTAATTTCACATTAACTACAGGAATCTTTTTAAATCACATATGCCTGTATTTTTGTTCTCTTCTCTGTCATGGCTGATCAGTACAACGTTGCTGATCATTGTAACTCACAGAATATCCTTTCTAAAAAAATAATTGGCAAGATCAGCAAAACACTTACAGGACTAATTGGACCTTTTTGTCAAATGGTACAAAACTTTCACCAATTTTAACAAATATGAAGATCTTTGTATGAAACCTAAGTGCATTTGTCCACAAGTAAGCACAACAGAGCTGTTACTGGGGTCTCCAAGCTCCACCAAAGGGAAGCTAACACAAGCCTAAGAACCTGCTCAATTACTGAACACCTGCAACAGCAACATAGCAAAGGGTCTTAAACAGACCTGGAGCAGCAATGCTAAAAGCCTTTTCTCAGCTTCATCTCTCCCATAGCACTGGAAGCTATGAGTGTAGACATTGTAGTTGTAACCATACAACTTCACTTGCAAGGTGCTATTGAAGTTCTCCTGAGAGTCCTCTGGGATAAACGAAATTTGAGTGGAAGCTCCTCCAAGATCCAGTGCACCCATAGTCTCTTTTCTGTAAGGATGGACCCATGTCCTCCAAAGGTTTCTCTACATGTGAAAATAAAACCAGGGCTAATTAGAAATATCATCTGCCTGTTCTCCCTTCAAGCTTTTCTAATCTTTACTTAACTTTTTGAGATTTCCCCCCCCTCTTTGTCCTGCACCCTTTCCAAAAAATCTTAGCTCTGAGGAAAACACGCAGATGTTTTTTACATAAGAGTGACGTACTTTCCCAGAGTGAAATGATCTTGAAAGATGGAAAAAGGAACACAGCGTAGCTTTCAACTCAGGGGACAGCACAATGATCAAAGCGCAGGACTAGACAGATCAGTATCTGTACTAGAACGCAGGGAATTGAAGTCCAGATACCCATCAGATCTTGAACAAATCTGGATGGAAACAGTATGAAGATTTGCTTGTTTCAAGGCAAGAAGAATTATTAAAGGAATAATAGAATAGTAAGAGATCACACAGAAAAAGAGAGTAAAAATAGAGTGAAAAACACAGAAAAGTCAAATGAAAGCTCCATCAAAGTCAAAAGAACAAGGACCCCTAACCTGCACATTTCCTTCACTGAAACTGCAGTGGCAATATATCTGATCCATTCAGCTGGGATTTTTCCCTATTACTCAAAACATCCCCCAAATTCTATATTTGATCTACACAGTCACAGTGCAGAATACAGATTTTGTATTATTATCTATCTCAATATTTACTGTAGTATTATTTACTGAGCATGATGATATGAAAATACACACAAGAAGGGAAAAGAACCTTTATGGGCTAGCAAATAAAGTCACAAGAAAATTCTACAGTGAAAGTTTCCCATTAACGGCCCCTAGCAGCACTTGACTCTTAGCCCACTGTCACAAGAATGGTGAAAATTTCTCTCTCCTACTAGTGATATTCCACACGTAGGTCTTCACACAACTCTCTACACTAAACTGGCTTCACAGCATCTTTCAGTCCCTTCAGTAGTCCTTATGAATCTGCCATATGGAATTTGATATTTGGATTATTAAAATTCATGTGGTAAAAGACTGACACCCTGAAGTTTGTGACATCATTTTTGTTGCATGAAATGCACACAATGAGAAAAACTATTCCAGAACCTGTGATTCCAATACCATTTTTCTTAACTTTGCAAGAGTCAACAACACATTCGCCATGAGCTATCACTCAGACCACCACCAACTAATCCCTGCTTATTAATTGCCGTGATCTAACAGGAACCATTCAACCAGCACAGTAACAACTGTTTGGTTGAAATTTCTTTCAACCTAGCGAGACTATCTGGAAGAAATGCAGTCAATGCTAAGGGCAGCACGCTGCTGCCACCAGTGCAGATGAGCAGTTGCTCATCATCTTGGTACAGCTTTTACTGGGAATGAAATCATACTGAATATCTCTATATAAAAAGGGACCTTTGAATGCATTTGACTCCCTCTCTGCTATGAGGCTCCTGCCTCACCCTATTCTGAGTTCAAGGACACCGTAAGTGTCTTTGTATTGATATCACTTTGTCTGCAAAAGACAGTTGGACCCACAGCCCACTGCTCATAGCCTGCAGCTTTTCAGCAGTATTGGAATGAACTGTGTATAAGTGATTTCTGGATCAGCTGAGGCACATTTGGCCACATCAACTTAACCACCTTCACTGCTTCAGACAGTCTTGTCTGCTTAAGACAAGTGAGCCAACACTGCCAAACAAATTGGAGGCCCCTAAGCTGTGCAGATCCTTCAGCCGTAGAGCTGCAGGGACATCAGCCACCTGAGGAAGTCACAGAGAAGCAGAAGAAAACATCTTTTGCTGGCACCACTGTCAAGACACTGTCACACTTAACATACCAATGCATTTAAGAGCAATGCAACTTCTGTTTCTAGGTAAGGCATCCAAAGTCATTTAGCGAATAGCCCTGTTTTGTGGATCAACAATTTTACCTTTCCCATATCACATTCCTGTAACTCATATTCTTTGATTTATGTTTACTTTGTTCTATTACTGCCACAAAAAGACCCTGCTGTATGTTTTAGTGCAAAATGGAAGTTGTAGATATGATGTTTGAACAGGCATGTCCTCTCAAACATCTCATTTATAAGAAAGAAACAGTGAAAAGAAAAGCATGCAGTTTTTTCCACACACCTCTAAGAAATTGCCCATTAAATAGTTGGCTGTTATCCATCCATACACCCCTTCCTCTGGCCCAGTTATGATTTGCGCACCCCTAAATTCAAAAGGTTGTGCTCTGAAGTAGTTTTGAATGCTTGCAAGGACTTCATTGGCTGCCGTTTCATTTTGTAACCTAAGCAATTCACAAAACATGAGACACTTGAGCATCTGGAAAGGCAAATAAAATCATGTTTATTGTTCATGGACTTAGCAATTCAAGAAAACTCCTACAATCATCTAATAAAAAATAAGAGTAATAAAAAAATCCCCTAAAGGGGAAGCTTATGATAGGGAACAGCCAAGTATCCAGCAAGCAACTCCCCCACTATACACAAACTTCACTCTTTTTAGAGTGTACAAGTTCACCCATGTACAAGTTCATGGGTGTTTTGTTTCTTATATATACTTTACTTTTTAGTGAACTGAGTGCTTATATGACAGTTGCTGGTTAAAACAGTCCTGGAGCCTTCCTTCCCACTCTGTTTTGCCACAGAACAAACACAAAAAGCCAGTTTGTGCCAGGGCTACAGCCACATACAGACCCCAAAAGCCACATTACACCACATTCACACTCAGAAAACTCTGCAATGTCTAGCTTTAATCTGCCTTTGCTGCCCACAGATACACACAAAGACTATCTGTTTACATAACAGTGAATTTTAAGACAGATATGGAAGAGAAAATTAAACCCTTGCCTTCTCCAGAATAAAGCAAGCATTGCTTTTCAATGTGGCATAACAGAGGATTTTTATACAGCTCTGCTTTCCCTGTCAAAAAAGTTAATTAAATTAAATTGGCTGGGCTCCATTTCCTTTTTAGATGGCCAATTTCCAATGGATAAAAAAGCATCCAGTACATTTTTCACATTCTGTTTTCACAGACTGCTACACTAGTATGCATAGAGAGGAGTTCAAGTTTCTGCCATACCTCAGTAGCCTCATGCCAGCTGTAGCCCCCAGATAGACAGAAGTGTTTTTATGCAGATGAACTGGTATTCTCTCCTTGACTTTATTCAGACAGTCATCAAAGGGTTTGGCAAGAGCTCCAGGGTTACCCTCGTAGCTGGATATACCAGGGCCTAAAAGAGAACAAGGAGATTGATTTTATTCTGCTTTGCCAACCACAAATTAGCCTGATTAGCAAACTGGTGTTAAGAGAAAAAGATTTCCCCCTTCCCTCCTGTAACTGCAAACTAGGATGGTTGAAAACTACGAGTGCTTAAGGAATAAACAATGCAGTGACTGTCTCAGCTGTGTGAGACAAGAAGATATTTGCAAACTGCTCACCTGTATTTCTGTGTGTATATATACACACCTATAGTACCATACCTAGAGTAAGATATACACTATAATCATATAACAACACAATGAAAGCAGTGCTATATTCATGATAAAAATAGGTTTACTCATGGCAGATGCTGTAGAAAATAGCACGTCTAATTGATGTAAAATTTCTCTGATCTGCTGAAGTATAGAAAACCCCTCCTTCCACAACCTAAGACGAAGATTTCCTCATCTGGTTTGCCTCAACTGTCATGGATACCATGGCACCTCTACAGCTCACTGCTCTCAACTGAAACCAAACTAAAGAAGCTTCTGGAAGGAATTGCTAGTGAAATTTCAAGATGCACACAAATGGCTCTTGAAGTCATATAGAGGTCCAAGTCTAGGCTGGTGCATGAACTACTAAGTATTTCACAGCTTTCCAAATTTCCAAAGCCTTCAAATAACAGGAATGAGAGTTACACCATGCTGCGTAAGGCCTAACTATTTGAACAATTAATGTCAAAGTCTTTCCTGCCTTGCCCAACACTCCAAGGACCAGCAGGACCTCAACTTGTTCAGGCTCAACTTGGGTGTGAATAAAAACATTCCTTACTAAAATTCCCTAGTTAGGGAAGTTGCACAGGGAGAAATCCAGGAGTTCCCATGAAGCTACTGCCCCACAGAGAACAATTCTGCCAGAACTCCATCTAGTTCTCCTGTAATAGCCATCTCTCTCACAACCTGATCCCAAGATTAGCAAAAGGTGGCTATCTTAGAGTTAAAATGAGTACCCATTTTATTCAGCCTCATTGCATCAATAAAATCAGAAGAAAAAATATGTAAGACTTAACAGACTTCACACTCCACCACTCCCTTTTCTACAATATGAACTTAAACATAAACATTACCATGTCATCATTAGATGTTCACAGCCCTGGTTTGGAATAAGACTTTCTAACAGCCTTAAGTCTAGCACAGGCAGGCCTGAAGCTGGAAGGAAAGCTGTTACCAGCGGTAAACAGAGCAGCTACATCTCCAGCATCTATTTCCAGACACAAAGAGGGATATAGGATTTTGCATGATCATGACTGAGAGGAAGGAAAGGGAAAAATGCTCTTTGAACACCACAGTTATTATCAGAGATTAATAAAATCTGCACAGAGACCTCCTGAGTTGCCCCACCTTCTTCTCTTACCCAACTTGCAAATCCAAACCAGTACACTAAACAAAGCTGTACTGCTGAAATCAGTATCTTAGAGGATAATCTAAAGCTCATTTAACACAGAGTAGTGGAATTTACAGTTTGGCTTCCTGCAGAAATCCCTTATGGACTAGCTACTGATGTGGATTTCTCTCCCCTGCCTGGTGAGCTGTCTTCGTAAAATGTGTGGAATTTTGGTATCTTTGAAAGCTTAGGCAAATGTCACTGAAGTTGACTAAGAGAATCAAAAGCTGTTAGGAAGGAATCCACAAGCTATTAGTACATATACTTAACCATACCGGAGTGTGAGCAAAAGTCAGTGTAATCTAACATCCTCTCTCTGAGAGGAATCAATGCAAAACCACAGACAAAAGACAAGGCAGGTAGCCAGTGATACTTGTCATGGGACATCTTCTAGCAGTGCACAGCTAACTACAGGTCTTCCTGAGCCAGACCTGCATATTTGATACAACTATGACATCCTGTCAGAAACAGTTTTGCAATTTAGCTATTTTACTTGATAATTTTATTAGACTCTTCCTAGTTCTGTAGTATGGAGAAGCTCTTCCTGTTCATCTTCTGCAAGCCTTTCATAATCTTCCCTCAGTTGCCTCTTTCCAAGTCATTACAGAACAATTACAGATGAACTGCATAAGCCTTGTTTGTCTAGGAAACCTGACACCACCAGGAGATTATTTTTTTTAAACATCACTAAGACTTCTAGACAATAAAAACTAATTTTTCAAACTCCTGTAGCATAGCTGACATCCATTTTTGCCTCCATCAAAATTAATGGCTCACATCTAACAAGAGCTAGATCCCTTTTCTTCTCAAAGGCTTTTTATTCCAAGATATTTTAAAATATATTTTATACTTTCCTTTTAAAAGAAATTATTTCAGAGCACAAGTACTAAACATTTACAGGGCCTGATTCTCTATAGATCAAATTATGTCTGCACCAGTCATGCACTGCAGTGGAGTAAATCAGGTTTAGCTACAATTTCCTCTCTCTGTTGCAGATTAGAGCACCCTGCTTGTGCCCGTAGGAGAATGACTGATGCTGACAGATACAGACATAGTCTTAACAGTTCTTGCTCCCCAGCACTGAAAAGGGAACACAGTAATAAAAAACAGTATAAGCTTCCTGATAACCTCTTCTTGGACGATAGAAAGAAATAAGGAACTTCCATTTGAGCTCACCTTTCACACTGCACTTGAAGGTTTGGCTTACGACTCCCGTGTCATTTTCTTTTTCTGCTGGCCATTCATAGACATAGACTGTAGTCCGAGAGGATCCAGCATCAAGGACTATTCCATACTGGGGAGAAAAAAATAATATATTATATCAAGAAACAAACAGTGACAGCGTAAAGGCCCATATGCAGCTGTACTTCTTTGCACCATCAAACACTTCAGAAAATGTATGCACAGTATATTTACAAGACAGATTAATTGTAGTGTTGGGCACTTAGGCATGAATCCAACAGCCAAGCACAGAATGAATTTGGCTGCAAAACAAAGAACATGCTACGTATCTTCAATAATGAATTCAGTGGGGTTGGAGAATGCTCATGTCCTTTCAGCATCAGGTTCAAAATCCACACTGACTAACACAGATAACAGTGTGTTAGGACCTGATTTTACAGCAAGTTCATTAAGTTCATTTTCCATTATCCCAGCTACACTCCCTGGACACTGAAGGGTTTGATACCTAAGCACAGGCTTTAGATTCAAGGATGCACAAGGGATCCATAAAGCTATGAGCAAAGATATAAAGTACATAATAGCCCACAGTCAGAATGATGTAACAAGTCTGATTCTTTTTTAATTGCCCCATAAACCTCTCCCTTTGAGTGGTTTAGGCAGTCCATCTGAGAGTTTGCCACGAAAAACAGGCTGTGCCAGAGTGAGACAACGAAGAGGGA
>NW_010538921.1:17836-25459 GCF_000687285.1 Phaethon lepturus
TTACCCCATATTTATTTATGAAATAACTGAGAAATATTTAAGTGACTTGCCCCAGGTCACTTGGACTGTCTGTGGGATTAAAGCACAGGTTTCTCCATCCCATTCCACTGCTCACCAGACCAGTCTTTCCCTCATTCCCATCTTTTATGGCAGCGGAAAACTGTAACAACTGGGAAGGCAAACTACATGAAAGGAAGAAAACTGCAATTTTGCTTATGATCTTTATGATCCCTGAAAGTACATTTAGCAGCCCCCCTCTTCCAAAGTTATCTAATTGGTAGGAATCACAGAGTGTAGGGTTCATTTCTCTGCCAACTTTTTTTCTTTTAGAAAAGACAGATGCCCAGGAGCCTGACAATACTGAAAAATGAGAGCCTCCGCCTGGCTGCAAAGGAGTAAGAGTCCCTGCAGCAGGCCGATAAATTTCACGCCACTGCCCCCCTGGGGAGCCTCAGGTCTTACCAAGAAAGATCACTGCCTCAGGTGGCAAACCATGCAGCTTACACACCTCATTAGTTCCCAGCTTCCACTGTAGTCCTACAAACTCCTGGCCCCCAAAGAACTACCAGCAATACCAGTCTAGCCTGTTTCCTAGAGAACTGCTGGATAATGAAAATTTCATTTGTATTTATCCAGACGGTATTTACTCTGATCAACTAAAAGGTGAAAGGCTCCACAGATAATATCAAACCACTACGCCATCAGGTTCCATTCAAGTAGCTACTTTAGCAAAGATACTTTGAGTGGATTTCCCCCTCCTTGAGAGAGAGATTAGCACTCTGGAGACACATAATACAGTAATGCTCAATCTGCTCAAGGGCTATTAATTAAATCTAGTCTCGGTCAGCTCAAAGTGCCAACCATAAGCTTTTAACTTAGCTACTTTTAGAGCTAACTATCGTGCCCAAGTAGAGCTGGAAGACAATGGAAGTATTTTTACCTCAGTTACCTACCTGTGGGGCTTTTTGACCTACTTCCATCCTCCCTTGCATTTCCCAGCCTCCCTCCTGAAAGTAGTAGATTTCCATCCCAAATAGTGGTACTTTTTTCTGAACCAATGTGTGACTGACAATTTTATTTTCTTCCTCCTCCTGCTCCTATTTTTCCTATACAGCCTCTCATTTCTTTTAAGAGAGGTGCTCGTTTTTGCAGAGGACTCTTGGGCCCATTTCAGGGGGACTCTTGAAGCTCCTCAGAACTTATGTGAGTTCACCCTGTATGAACTGGCCCACGCAGCCTCATGAAGTGGTGATCAGTAAGAAGTGTGACAGATACTAAGACTAAGATTAATCTTTAATTAAAAAAAAGAAATTACAGAGAATGTGGCATTTTAAGAGGGCGAGATTTTTTTGGCTGCAGCTGGGCTGACTAAAGAGACAGCTACTCCCTCCCCTATCAACTGTATGTCCTTCCCTTTCAAGAGGGTATCCTTTGCTCACACAGCTATCTGTGTGAGTGACAACTACCTATGCTGTTTCAGAGGCATTTTCATGCTGTTCACTCAACCAGTCTGGTTGTGGCTCAAACAGATAAGGGATATTCATATGAATGGCTTTGCAAGTACATCCTGAAGAGTAGCAATCCCAACACGGAAGCAAGAACAAGCCCCAGGATTGATCGATCACCTTTTTCAGCCTGAATACCATTCCCATAGGAGAATGTACAGATGCACAAACCCTTAAAGCAGGCACAGTTAAGATGGCTCACCTGCCTTACAGTCACTTGGGAACTGCCATGAGAAGCTAACAAGCTAAACCAGTGACAGGAAAGACAGAGGCTACAAACGTAGATCCATGCTAGAAGTGCACTTCATTTCAGCCTCATAGGTTTGAAATACTTTTAATCAAGTATAACATCCACAAACAAGGCAAAACACTTCCTAAGAGCCAAGAGATGTGCAAAATTCAGGTGTAGAAAACTGAAGCACCTGAAGAGGCAAATTAAAGAAACACAGTAATGAAGGGAGTTTTTTTTCTCTTTAAGGCTCACAAAACATCAGTAGACAAACAGAAATTGTTTTGACTGGTACAAAGGCTCATTACATTCAGAGCTAGCATAATTTACAATTCTGGACTTCTTCACAAACTGTGTCACTAAGGATGTTTGTGCTCTCTTCATCACTCTTCTGACTTCACAGTGCGTGCCAACGAGTCGAGTTCTTTCAGTACCTCAGCCTTACGCACATGGGCAGGTCCTTCCTTCACAAATCATTGGCTGAATCTTCATATAACCCAACCACCAAGGAACCAAAATATTTAATTTTGCCACAACACTTTAAAAAATCAATGGCTTAGCGATAATTATCTCTTGTGCCACAAAAGAATGAGCCTAGATGCTCTCAACGTGCATCCTGGGAAAAAGATATGCCATAGATAACACAAACTCTAGCTATCCATCAGTAGCTGTTTTGGTTTCATGGAGAAGAGCCAGAAGCAGAAGAACAAGGCCATTTACAAAGAGTAAGTCTGTTTTCATCATGTTATTGCCATATTTAATTTTAATCAACCGCTAACTTCAGGACACTGCCATTTCCAGGCTCCATCGCAACAATTAAGTACTGGAGGGTTTCACACTGGCATACCAAGGTCCTCCCTCTGCTCCTGAAGAATTACTTCTTGTGAGTGTTAATCATTCTTCACTGAGGACTGCTCAGCATCTCAGGAATCAACTGAGCTGATATGGGTCCTCCATATCAGCTGGCATTTTCTGCATTGGCAGGCTTACAGCCCAAAAAGAAATCCAAGGCACCTAGCAGAGGAACTGTCAGTCTTCCTCCAGAACAAGCGATGAAGCCATTGTGATTCAGGAAGAAGACCTCCCCACCTAAACCAGCTCCAGATAGTCAAGGTGGGTCCGATGTTTGCTCAAAGAGTAAGGTGGGCAATTTTGTCATTCTGAATGTGAAACTGAATTAACAACAAACACAAGTGATGTGTACGCTGTCTTTTAGATAGTGGCTTCAGCCTACATGTCAGTCCAGTCTTGCCTTGTGTAAAAATTGGCCAGATGTAAGGCTGCTTCCAGCAGAGATTTGGGGCACAACAGGGAGTAAACTTAAGGCACTGTGTCCCCTTGCAAGATCCCAGCACACACACCCTGCCACACCATACAAACACATAAAACTGGTATCAGAATACAGTTTTATCCCATTGTCTGACTCATACACCACCAAGTGATTTGGACAAAGCCAAAGGTGTTTATAATCCCATGAAGTTTAATGAGACATTAGCCTATCGCTATCAGTATGTGAACTATCCAGTTAAATACATATGCAGAGGGAAAGGTAGAAAGGACTTCAAAGGATCTGACAGGGTTTATATGCTTGTAGCTATTGTGGGAAAAACCAGAGAACCCAGAATGCCAGATTGCACAGCTTCTCTGGAAGGCTAATTTCTACAGCTTTGTCCTCAGTTGTGTACATCTCTCACTGAAGAATCTGCACGCATACTGCAGCAGCACAAGGCAAAGCCTGAATTCCAGAATATTTCAGTTTGTCTTTTCCAGTTTGCTCTGCCCCTCCTCATGAAGCTATTTTGCTTCTGTTAATATCTAGCAAGTCCCAACATGTGGTAAATCATAAAGTGCACACTTACAGCCCAAATGCTTTTGATACACAGGAGCAGTTTACAAAGATTTCAGCATAAACCAACTAGCTGTGCTTGGGGATAGAATTTAAACTCCACCTATCTCCCACTTCAAAATTATTTTAAAATTACTTCTAATCTCTGGCAAAAATGAAAAAGCAGTGGCATATTCTCCTCGTTTGGCCTTTCAGTCTTGGAGAAGACATTGTCTGATAAGCATCAGAGACAGGGAATCAAGGAATGCTTTTCCTGCTTTGCCACTGACTCTGTGATCTTGTCCAACTCTTTTTCTCCCAGCTTCAGTTTTCCCATGACGAAGATGTGGTTAAACATGAATTTATGGCTGTAAGCTCATTTGAATCAACCCATAAAGTGTAATTTAGACAGGAACATTATTAAATATCAGTCCAAAACATTGTTCTCCTTCCCTAGGTATTGTAAGACTTACCTTAAGCCCTGGGGAGAGGATCTGTTGCTGATTTATCTGAATCACTGCAATAGCAATGACAAGAATTATGCTTAGAAGAAGGAACACTTGGGCAATAACACTTGGGGTTCTGGTGAGCATCCTGAAACAACAAAAAGGGAAACACTTAGGGAACGTGAAAGGATTCAGTGATTGTCTTAAGGCCTGAGGCCCTGGATCAGTTGAGTTTCCTCATAAAATCTCATTTTATCAACTAGATAGATGAAGCAATACAAAAATTCTGTGTTCTCATCAAGAACTGCCTGGTGTTTTGCTACCACTAACTTTTTACTGTCTAGAAGGCGTGTGTCTATATGGTCATGCTAATGATGCCAGATTTCATGGTCAGTTGTCAGTCACTGCTTTCCCACGGTGCCTACATGTAGCTGCATGCCACGATCCCATGTACGCCTACAACACAGACACAACCACAGCCATGCAGACACAATGCTGGCGGCTGCTAAACACAGCTGGATGCTTCTGCCAGAGATGCGAGGTCAGTGTCTGTAATAGATAAAGGCTGCTTTAGCAAGAAACAAAGGAGGTTTTAAGAACATTAAAGTAGGCATCCTTCTTCTAACTGTTGACGTGTTCACAAAGTATGTTTGTGTGCATATGTGTGTGCATATTAACACCAAGCCTACTATTATCACTCTGCACTACACCTAAAATATAAAATACACAGTTTAACTCACAGATCTTGCGATGAAAAGTTACTAAATGTAAGTAAATCCAACATGGAGTTATGTTAAACAAACCCAAAGATGACATGAAACATACATACTGACGATAAGGCTGTTTATATGTTCATATCCTCTAGAAAGGTTTTCTAGAATTCAAACGTGTTTTAGGTTTCCTGTAGTTTCTGTTGATCCTTTATTTTCGCATGTCCCTGGCCAGTCAGCTCTTCACCCCAAAAGGCCTTTCAGTACCTCTGAGTACTGACAATCCCCGTATCAAAAATTCTTATGCTCCACAGGGGCTGAGGAGGAAAGAAGTGGCCGGAGGGAGATGGCTAGCTTATAAGCGTCAGAGGAACACAATAAGGAGAACTTTCCTGCCTTTCTCATTTTCAGAAACCAGTTATTTTGGTATAGGGATATCAAGTTAGCCTGGTGTGATCTATCCTGGCTCCTATCTCCTAATTCTTCCATACCAACGGTGGAGTATACCAGCAGCTGTTCCGGGCTGCCCTGCTGTTTCAGAAAATGCCAGTGCCAATCTGAGCTGAGGAACAGCAGCTAAAAGGTGGTCTAAAGTCCATGGCCACAGCACACTGGCTCAGCCCTGTTGTATCTGCAACACATGGTCTCCTCCTTAGCTCCAGCCAGAGCCAGAGGGCTCCAGGAGAAGGCAGAACTGCTTCTTCACACAGTTTCCATATTCTAAACACCATGGGTTCTTCAGCCTGTGTACCTATGGTCCAACATCTGTGTTCACATTCAAAAGAGAAGCACGTTACTTGTTTTATTCTGGGACTAGGTTCACTCTGGAGCTTTGCCCACTGCTGCTGCTTGCTTTCTTTGTCTTCTGATTTCTGTTGTGAAATCTAACTCAGATTGGCTTTTGGAAACTCTTCATTTCAGCCTGACACATCTCACTTCCAGAACATCATTTTTTACACATCTTAACCCCCTTTTCTAAATTCATATGGGCTCCTTGTTTACTGCCAATCTACTCTTCCAATACTTTATTTTCTTGGCTTGGTAACAGCTTTATAATCTTAATCATCAGACAGCTTTAAGAGAAAATTACCAGCCACATTGATGACTTATTTACTGCTATCCACTGCTTTACTATCCTGAGGCGTTCAAACATCATGTACACAGGGCATAAATGATAGAATGAAATCTTATTTTTACTATTATAAAATATGTTAACACCTAAGATCATTTCTCACTGTAACCTGCAGATGATGTCAGGGCACACTAATTAGAAGCATTTATACAGATCAATTTATTTTTGAAAAAAGACAGCAGATTTTAACTATACATTTATGAATAACCATCTGCATTAAATACTTGTCTTTAGGGAGAAAAAACGGTCTTTTTCTTTAGCTTTCATCTGTACATGGAGTTATCTATAATTGTAAAGTGACTGAAAGAGAACTATCTGCTTGCAACCTAATATATACCAGTCACTCCTGGATCAAAGCACTGATGTTCAGTGCTGTCAAAAAATAAGTCATTATCAATGAAAAAAACACTCAGGGCAAATTACTCTTTGAAAAAAATAACTGCTTATTACTGAAGAGCAAAGCAATAACCTCTATTATACTATTAACACTTAAGAACACCCATGATGACTGCTGAAATATTTTCTGCTGCATCTGCTTATAAAGGTGAAATTGAAATCTTGGTTTGTTGAGTGTCTCAAGTGCTTCCCTGGTACTGGGATTTGTCTTCATCAGAGATGATTTCTCTTTTCAAAAATCTTTTTTGACAGGGAGCATATTAGGTATGGGAGCATCTCTTTTAAGACATTCTTCATACAATCTTGTCCCATTGGCAATCAGGACAATTTCATCACAGAATAATCTGTAAATCCTGATATAAGCAACAGCCTCTGTGTCAGAAGGACACCTTACACTCCATGCCCGCTTGAAGTTGTCACACCGTTGACATCTTCACTATCTGAATTGTGCAAGACGCTGCAAGATTTCACATAACTGGATCAGAAGCATGGCGCTTTGTTTACTTTTAGCTACACTCATTTACGTCTCGCACACATACTAGGCAATACAGTCGTACTTGCCCATTCACTGAAATCTGCAGAGATACCCGAGTGGAGTTCCTTCACAGTTTAAACAAAGTTGTAACGTAAGTAACTCTTGCTAAGGTTGTGCACTTGTTGGCAAAAACCCAAATAAAAGATTTTAATGTAGTATCAATTTTCAATGTAGTATCAGTAGCAGTTGCATTCCATTATTAAAACAAGATCATCCTGGGGCAAGAAACAGCATAAATACGTGTTTTCCACACGCAGTTAAGTATACTGGGCCATACAGCAGCATATTGGAAAGATCACTTTCTACACCTTACTTCAAGCAAAAGAAATTCCTGCCTGCAAAGGAAAATGGACTAAACTTCCTCATGCCACCAACATTTTGAGTTTAACTAGGTTAAATACGCATCTGTATAAATGACAGTGCATATTATATGTTGAAATTCCTTTTCCCAAGTTACCTGAAACATCAAACCCACTTATTTTAGGTACTTACCTGTTTGTTCATAGGGTGGGGTAGGCAAGTACCATAAATATCTTTCTGGGTACCGGAGAGATACAAACACATTAACAGTTATTTTAGAAGTGGTCTACAGGTGAATGTTTTTCAAGTGCTGAAACAAACAAACATATATAGAAACCCACAGCATTTGAAAGCCCGCAATTAAAACCTGTGAGAAGGTTCCACAGGCCTTCATTCGCAGGAGAAAGTAAGCAAAACCAAGCACATGGACCCAAAGTTAGCGGCTGAACCTCAGAGCTTTCCCTCAGCTCACCGTCGTCGTCCGGGGTGAGAAAGCTTCACACAACGATTGCGATTAGCGAGAAATCGCAAAGTTCCGCCCCCCC
>NW_010538922.1:0-3436 GCF_000687285.1 Phaethon lepturus
CCTAGTGATCCTGTGATTCAGAGTTAGGGAAGACAAATGCCCAAGTAACCGTTATGTGTGATGGAGCCCTGCTTTACTGGAGATGGCTGAACACCTGCCTGCCAATGGTGTGGTGAATGAATCTCTTGTTTTGCTTTCCTTGTGTGCATGTCTTTTGCTTTCCCTATTAACCTGTCTTTACCTAAACCCATGAGTTTTCTCACTCTTGCCTTCTGATTCTCTCCCCCATCCCACTGGCAGGGAGGACAAGCAAGCAGCTGCTTACCAGGATTAACCCACAACACCTGTGTTCACCACAGAGCCCTATTCACCTACTTTCCTCCCCTAAACACTGTCTTCCCCTCACTTCCTCTGTGTGTTAAATAGACCAGACTAAGTAATTTTTATGCTGCACTATTCACCCTTCTCACCTACAGAGAGCCTACCTGCCCACCCCCAAACGTTAATATATTGCAGTTCTAGGGCACAGGAATGGCCTACATGTAAAAGCAACTGCATTCTTGGATGGATGGATCCCTGAGTTTTGCTGTAACAATATTATTAACCTTCAGAGCAGCACCTGCTGTGGACCCCAGGGTACTAGTGAAAGACTCTGGGAAAGTACAGGCTGAAGGGGACAGCCAGAATCAAGCCTTTCCTCCACTTTAAACTCCAGTGGCACGGCCACAAATCCTTCCTACACAGCCCCAGGACTTGCATGCCAGCCTAGCTGCACCCCAGTACTGTACTCTCTCAAAGTCTCAGCAAAGAGCTCAGACCTTGGAGGGCTTCAATACCTGTCCTCGTAGCTGGGTTTAGGCCAATCCACAGAACACAAGGTATGTGTGCTCTGTTTAACACTCGCCCTTTAAAAGCTACAGCTACTGTATTTCCTCAGTCAGTGAATAAAAACTATCAAATAATTTCGGTGTGAATGGACTTCCCAAGGTCATTTAGGCTAACTTGATGCCCCAATCAGATCTAATTAGACCAAGCTGTGCAGGGCTTTGTTCAGTTGTCTTGAACACCTCTAAGGTATGTTCCACTACCTCTCTGAGCATAACTTAGTCCAGTATTTGGCCACTTCATAGTTAAAAAACGAAAGTAACTACTGCATACCCAATCAGAATGCATCATGCCACACAAAGCTAAAACGAGCTTTGCATTTTTCTAAAGGCATCTTTGTGCTTCCTAAAACTATGGTGGTCTCCTCTGAGATGACACTAAATTAAATCAAATTCAAATTAACAGAGTTAAGCATTCCAGCATGACAGACAATCATCAACACTCAGACATCGGCTCCATGTGATTGGGAAAGGAAGAAACAAATTAACTTTTAAGTAGCATTCTTCACAGTTGTTTTAACTAGATTTGTGTTACACAAAAAAAAACCCTGCTTTTTTTTTTTAAATTTTAGAAAAACAACTTCTTTATTGCTACCTTCTGTAGCCATAAGAAAAGAAGTTGCAACTGTAAAATATTTTTCCTCAAAATACCATCTGCCTCAGAAGCTAAGAGAAATTGAATACAATACCAAAGTAATCATCTGCATTTAGTCTGGAATACAGAATTGTGAGTAAGTGTTCAGGGT
Organism: Phaethon lepturus; assembly: GCF_000687285.1. Taxonomy (NCBI): domain Eukaryota; kingdom Metazoa; phylum Chordata; class Aves; order Phaethontiformes; family Phaethontidae; genus Phaethon; species Phaethon lepturus. Next base: position 1,571 of record NW_010538922.1, read on the forward strand.
GGAACTAAGGTTGCTTGAGAAGCATCAGTTTCCAAAATGTTCTCCCAAAACTTTGCAGGATTCTCTTAACATGTGATGTTCTGTTGTATTTTTGAAGTCTCATTTAAGACCAAACACTTGACAGAATCTTTCTGCTGTATATTTTTGGAGTAGCCTTTTTAAACAGGAACTCAGTAAACACCCAAATACCATGGAAATTGCAGTGAACAAGACAAGAGTGTGGAGGGACATTTAGCATCACTTCTTTCAGAGGCTGGTTGCTATGGGTTGCAGAATACCCAGAAAAGTGAACCAAAGCTTCACAATCTTTATTAAGGGGAACGATAGTTACTTCTTTCTTAGAACACACAAGAAACCCTCAGCAGTTGTGGTGGGTTAACCTTGGCTGGCCACCACATGCCCACCAAGGGGGAGAAAATAAGATGAAAAAGAAGTCATGGGTCAAGATAAAGGCACTTTAATAAAGAAAAGCACAGAAGCAAAAGAAAACAAAGATTTATTCTCTACTTCATACCAGCTGGCAATGTCTAGCCACTTCCTGGGAAGCAGGGCCTCCATACCCACAGCAGTTGCAGCAAGAAGGCAAACACCTTAACAACAAACGTCCTCCCCACTCCCCTTTCTCTTCACTTCTATTGCTGAGCACATCAAATGGTGTGGAACAGCCCTTTGGCCAGTTTATGTCAGGTGTCCTGGCTGTGTCACCTCCCAAGCTCCCCCCCACCCGCAGCCTAATGGCCTTTGATGGGAGACAGCCTTGATGCTGTAAGCCCTGCTCAGCAACAGCCAAAACACAGGTGTGTTAACAACACCTTTCTAGACACAAATACAAAGCACAGCACTGAGGGCTGCTATGGGGAAAATTAACTCCCTCCCAGCCAAACCCCTACAGCAGTTCAGTATATTTAAAGTTGAGAATAACCCACCTCGGTATTTGGCAGTGAGAACAAAGACCAAGAGGCCTACACGCTATCTGTTATTGGCATGTCCCTTCGGTTTAACCACTGCTTAGGAGGGGAGTTCAAATGCACAAGCATATTTCTGCTGAAGATGTAAAGGGTCAACATTAAGTATGGCATTTTCTATGTTTGAAGAGAGGGATGTTTTTGCCATCATCTACAGATAATAGGCAACTGAACAAATATCCCATAGGTACATACCCTAATGGGAAAAATCAGTCTCCCTATACTTAAAAGCATCTTTACTTCTTGATAGACTGGTCATTTGTAGAAATTGTTGTGAATGACAAATTTAAACCCAAATGACTTGAGCACACATTACAAGGAGCTTATTTAAAATGATCACTGAGTCCCAGTTGCAATTCACTGCCATGTTCCGAAACCACCTGCAAGTTCAGCTGCATTCAAGAACAGTAAGTTACACACAATGAATCACTTCCATCTTCTTTTGCAGAAATTCCTGCAGGATTACTACCACCTTTAATTCTCCTAATGAAGTTCTGTACTATGAAGCTTTATCCAATTTCATTCAAACATTTCAGTAAAATTGCATTACAGATTCTTGTTCCCTCCTCCTTAAAAAGGAGATAGTACACAAGATGAGCATGGCAATCGATAGCCAAACATGGAATATCACATTCCTCTTCTCACCCACGCAAGAGGGTCAGTTCCCTACTCCTTGTCAATCCATTTGTTTTCTTACACAAAATCAGAGCCAGGCATAGTTTTAAGAAACAGAACTGCTCTTTTACCAAATCACAGCTGCAAAGTTAGTTGCTTAGCAACACTGCCTTGAAGTATCACACATTGCTGTCCACAGCTCCACTCCAACAGGGACTAAGCTACAATCTCCACCTTTTTTCCTCCGTGGTCTACTGAAGTAAATACCTTTCCAAGGCGGGGGGGG
>NW_010538922.1:3467-14003 GCF_000687285.1 Phaethon lepturus
GCAACTTACAGTCTAGGTTTACTGAGATAAGCAGGCCATTGACCTGTGCAGTTTTCACTTCCCCATAAAACTTGTCACCCTCTCCATGAGCTACAGAATTAGTGCTCTCCATATCCACATCTACCATAGACTTGGCAGCACTAGGATGTTCTCTGAACCTCAAAGTTCTTCCTCCTCTTCAGATGGTGACCCCAGAACACAAAAGCATCCAGCTCCTCTGGGCAGAGGAACACAGATCTACTCTTTGGTATTTTGGGTAAGCTGGAAACAAAGCAGGAACTCAGGTTCTCCAGACTGGATCAAGTATCATAACACCAAGCAGAAACTCCACGACAGTATGTATTCAGATATATACATTTATCACCTACTGGAAAGCAACAAATGATCAAGACAGGAGACTAGAGGATAAATAAGAGTTAGCATTATACCATGTTGTAATCAGAGTCTGCTGCTAACAAAAGATGAATATAAAATAGGTATCCATTCAAATTTAAGATTGCCAAGTTTTCACAAAGAAAATTAAAGTTTTCTGTGAATGGCTTTTTGTGAAGCAATTAAAAGGAAAAATGCAAAGAAAGTAATACTGTTCAAGCTCTCAGCAGACATTCATCAGATATGAGCCCAGAATGGAAGGAGAATAGGAATCCGTAGTAGTTTGTTTTGCCCCAGTATTTCAGGGGACATAATTTGTAATCATAACACAGAGCTCCAACCATCAGTTTTAAGACACAGAGAGATTTCTCACACAAGTGACTCCAGTGTTGGCCTCAGTACGAAGCCCAGAGGTACGCCAGTAGTGACTGGCCTCCAGCTCAACTTTAAGCTACTGGTCACAACTCTGAGCCTGGCATTTCAGACATTTTCAATCCACCTCACCATCTCTTTATCCAGTCTGCACTTCATCAGGTTATCAATGAGGAAGTTATGTGTCACAGTTTCAGAAGCCTCACTGAAGTCAAGGTAGAAAATACCCATTGTTCTCCTCATCCATCAGTCATCTGACTTGGTCATTACAGAAGGCTATCAGGTTGGTGAGGCACAATACCACCTTCATTAATCCACACCAAGTATTCCCCATCATTTTTTATTTTGCATGTTTTCAGGATTATTTGCTCTGTCACCTTCCCAGGGACTGAAGGAAAGCTGACTAGCCTGTTTTTCCCTAGATATTCCTTCTTGCCCTTTTCAGAGGTAGAAATGACATTTGCTTTCTTCCAGTCCTCATGACCCTCCCCTAGTCACCAGGACCTTACAGTTACTAACAGCGGCCTCAAAATTACATTTGGCAGCTCTGCCTGTACTCATGGGTGCATTCCATTAGAGCTCATAGACTTGTGTACATCCAGTTTGTCCAAGCACTCCCAAACCTGACCCTCCTCTACTACTGAGAGTAAAAGCCTGCCTTCCCTGGAATTGCTGAATGCAAGTCTTACTAGTAAAGACCAAGGTGAAGAAGGCATGGAAGATCACAGCCTTTTCCACATCCCTTATAACCAGGTCCCCTTCCCCATTCAGCCGCAGACCCACATTTTCTCTAGTCTTCTTTTTGCTGCTGATTATCTGTAAAAGCTCTTCATGCTGCTATTCACATAACCCTTGTTAGATTCATCTTCACACGGACATTGGTTTTCCTACCTAGACACATCCTTGCATGCTTGGACAGTGTCTCCATGTTCTCCCCAGGTCTCCTGTCTCTGCTTCCACCTCTTATATGCTTCCTTTTTATGTCTGAGTTTTGTCAGGAGCTTCTTGTTCATTTAAGCGGGACCCCTGCTGCCTTTGTACAATTTCCTACTGATTGAGATGTGCCACACTAGTGCTTAACAAAGTAGTCAACCAGCTCTCCTGGACCTCTCTATTCTCCAGAACCATCTCTGCAATGTTTCTTCCAAGCAGATCACTGAACAGAACAAAGTCTTCTGAAGATCACTGTTGTGATCCTACTCTTTGCTTTGTTCTCTCCTCTTCAGATCCTGAACTCTTCCATCTCATGGTCACTGCAGCCAACACTACTCCTACCCTTTACATCCCCAACCTGTCCTTCCTTATTTGTAAGTAACAGGTCTACCTGAGCACCCTCCTCCATCCTCAACGTATTGAGATGTAGTCATCAATGCATGCCAGAAGCCTCTTACATTACTTGTTCCCTGCTGTGCTGTCCCTCCAGCAAATATCAGAGTGGTTTAAATCCCCCAGAGGCACCAAGGCCTGTTAATGTTAGGCTTGAGCTGCCTGAGGAAGGCCTCACTACTACTTCTTTCCTGATCAGGTAGTCTGAAGCAGACACCCACATCATCACGCATGATGGTCTGTCCTCTGATCCTGACCCATAAGCTCTCAGCTGGCTCATTAGACATCTCTAGGCAAAGCTACATACAGCCCCACTACTCTCACAGAAAATGGCAGCTCCGCCTTATCACCTAAAAACCTAATTTTTACTCTTCCATAGTATCTGAAAACAATTTGTTGTTGACACTACAGTGAAGATGGATTCAACTAGTCATGAGTTGAGTATTACTCTTCAAGAACCTCAACATGAGAATAAGCTATAACTGAACAGCTTTACCTATTCACAAGGCAAAGTCATTATTTGCAAATACAGGTTCCTGTATTGGGGAATTTAGTTGTGGCCACAAGAGAACAACACAAAGCATCTAAGTTTGTAAAGTAAAGCTGATTCATGCTCAAATGAACTTTAGTGAGCCAGTCTAGGACAATGTGACACCTGAGCTAAATTAACTGCTGACTACCCCCTGAGGAATGGCTGATAATTGACTCTTTTAAAACCTATAAGGAAGCATGCATTAAAGAGGAAGCCACTCCTCCAGGAAGAGGTACCTCCCTAAAAGTCCACTTATCCCATACATATATCCAATTGCTTCCTCTGTATTGTTGACAAGGACTTCTTAAGGCGGCAGCACTGTTGCTCTTTCTTTACAGCATTCAGACCAAAGAGGGCAGATTCACCCAACAGCAGCAGTTTCAGTTCCACAAAAGGATATTTAGAAACAAAGCAAAGATCAACAGCTAGGATCAACAGCATCCTGCAGTAGCATCTTTTTCAGGTCACTAAGGAGTCGCTGAACCACATTAGGAGATACACAGGAGTAGCCCCTGACCAAAAGAACTATGGTGTCTTGCACTTCAAAAGGCAATAATGAATAATCCCTTCTCAGGAACTGTCCGACCTTTATGGTCCACACAAAGGAAACAGCTTAGACTGCCAAGGCCTATACTTCTGAACATAGGGCAGCAAACTAAGGGCATCAGGATTTCTATATAATCCTCCTCAGAGGACCTAAAGAGTTACAACATAATAACAAAAAAAATCCAAGTCCCAGAAATATTTTTATTAGTAGTCACAAAAAAAAAAATTTTAGGTTGAAAGGGACCTCCAGAGGTCATCTAGCCCAGCTTCCTGTCAGAGCAGTGCTAACCTCAAAGTTACATCATGTCACTGAGTCTCAGCTAATCAAGTTGAGTTAAGTCTTGAAGAGTGGAGATTTCACCGACAAATACTATTTTAAGGCCTTTGGTACAGCCTTCAGGCTGCGCACACAATTTCAACAGCAGGAACCTTTATTTGCAAACAACCCTGTTCTATTACAAACTAAACAGATTTCCTGTGACTTATAGTGCAGAGAAATATCCTGAAATAAGAGCCAGGAGATGGAAACAAATCCCTTCCTTACAGGCAGACAAACACACAACTAGAGTCACACAATACTGCAACACCCCACCCACTTACAAGTTTTAAGCTACAGCTGCCACACTCTTCCGAGCAAGAGAGGTGTCTTCTGAAGAGATCTACTCTCAGGTGAGACAATTAATTGCAGCTCTCAGGCCCACGACAACTAATTCCTAACAAAGTTTCAGGCTCTCGCAACCAGCGTCAGCAACAGGTAAAAAAGTATAAAACAACAACAGAGCATTATTGTAGTTTTATTTTAGTAGCAGGGAATCAGGAAAAAAAATCCTGGACATACACAGTGTCAGGAGAGACTGAAGGGAGTTTCTGGTCCCTTAAGGTCTGTGAAGGCACTAACTTTCACAAAGAGGCCAGAAAAATAACAGTGTAAGTACTAAGATGATCACAAGGTTTTCTAGTGATACAGTTCCTTACTATTATTAGAGGTCAAGATACATCATTCCAGTTGCTAAGCTTAAGCAAGACCCACCCTGAATCAAAGCAGTTTGCCTTCCTTATTCCTTGTAGAAGGATATTGCAAAGCCTCACTGGACAGCTAGAAGCCTCCAGTTATTGTAACTTGTTGATTTGTATTCTAGTCTCTTATGCTCGTATTATCTTTACCAATCTGATCTCACAGCAGCAATATCAACCTTGCAACAGAATCACACAGAGAAGTACTAGCAATTTCTTGATCCACTGGTATTTGCAACTATATTCACTGGTACAAGATCTCCATAGAGCAGTAATCAGCTACTGGTTGATTACTACTATCTGTTTGAACGCTAGTATAGGGCTAGAAGTTGTACTTGAGCTATGTGTGGAACTTCCAACATAATCCAACTCTGTTCCATTCCCCCTGGTGTCCTACTTCAGTAGTTTCTCCACCTTAGGAGGAAGACAGGGAAGGTCTTCACCGGAGGAGGCACAGCAGCCAGTACCTTGTCCTAGAGCAAGCTAATACTGTTGATGAACTGACCCAAAGCATTCTTACACTGACAAAAACCAAAAAAGACAAAAAGAGACAAAAGCTGAAGCCTTGCACAGGCTGAAGGCAGCAGGCTAGAAGAATTATCTATTTGCTTTAGCTTAATTCCTGAGGAAGAATTATACTATTTACTAAAGTACACAGGCAAGATTAAGCCAGTGAGAAGACCAGCCATCAAAACAAGTAAACAGAAGAAGCAGATTCACAAAAAGGGAGCTTCACACACATTTAAGTTGGTCTCCCAGCCACAGAGGAGATCATATGCAAGACTTCATTGTCTACAAAAAAACTGAGTCTGAACAGCTATAAACGTATCTGGAATATTCCAGATTTGTTTGGATAGCTAGTTTGCCCATTTCAATTTAAACTAGATTTTTTTCTCCCCCGCTGCTAAGAGACTTTGTGTTTGAGACTGGCAGGTTGTTAGGGAAGTTAAAGTCGAGTTTACTTGAAGCCAAAATTGTAATAATTGGTTCTGGCTACACAAACTTCAGTACTACGATCTTTCCTCTTCAGTCTCTCCCCTCACTCCTAAGAGCCTGCCACTCTTCAGACAGAAAAGACCAAGTCTTCAGTCATATACAGATATTCAAAGACTACATAGTACAAGTATAAATACTTAAAAGTATTTTCATTATAATTTATTTATATTATAATCCAAGTAAATGAATTTTAACAAGCAACATTGCCAATGTGACTCTTTGTACTAGGATTCTGGTAAGAGATCATTTAATCAGGCTTCAAGCACCACCAGGCATGAAGTAAACATTAAAAAAAACATACACACACAAACCAGAACCCCTCCTCTGATAACAGAAATTTATTCACCTTTTCTGAAGGCCCAAGACATCTGCAATTGTCTATGCAAAGGTCTGCAAGGTTCCAATTATGTTTAACTTTGTTACAGCTGAAAAATTCTAAAGCAGTTGACAACTCAAGTAATTGCCTTCCTGACAGAGAGATGAATTTGCAAGCAGACTTCAGTAGGCAATCCATTTGTATTAAAGCCAACATCAAAATGCAAGTGTAAAAAAAACAGAAAAAGGTATGTTAGTGAACATTCACACTGGCTTCAAACATACCTCTTTTGTTCAAACATAGTTAGGAACAGTAATCAGAGTCTTACGGTCCACATTTGCAGAGACAGTCACACTAGACCAAGACTGATTGCCTTCAGTTTAGTTTACAAGCCTACTTGCTTAGACTGCTAGTCCTTTGATACTGCTGAGTATCTAGACCCTTTGTAAGAAAGGGCATGTCCTTTTGTGTTTCATCACATTCTTCAACTTCCAAGTACTTGACTCAGTATTGTTTAATATCAACACCCAGATAATACCAGCCTTGCTGACAAGCAATAACACAAGCCTAGAAGACTTCTAACATATTATAACTAAGTAAATAGAAATAACAAGTTATAGCCCCTATAATCAAAGAGTTGCTGGCTGAAATTAATAGGTTTTTATTTTGGCTTCATTTGACAGATCTCTAAGAGGCATTATTGCTTAAGAGATTCAAATATCAGCACTGGCAGAACAAAAAAAAAAAAATGCATTTCCGTGAAAGTATAGAGAAAGGAAAAAAAATCACCTTCTTCACAACAGCTTTCAGCATAGTCTACACACAAGACAGATGGACAGATCTATAGCTATTTCTTTCTGCTAGATTCTTCCAATTCCTGATAGCTAGCTTTACCTAGTTATACACACAAAAGGACTGCAAAGGAATTTCAGTTGCTTAAGTCATCCTGAATTTCTGAAAAACATAAGTTACTGCCAGCATGCCTTACTATTTCCTACAAATATTAGAAACAGTAGCATAACTACTTTCCAGTAGTATAACACTGGGAAAACATCTACTGCCTTACATAGATGGCTGTTCAGATAACAATGGAAAGAACAGACAGTACACAGACAAGCACTGCCTTGTCAAATGTCACCCCAACCTCCTCACTCTTCCAAAAGCCTCAGTGATTGCAAAGATGGTTCCAGAACTTTTGATTTTTAGGCTTCTTCCCCACAGAGGTGTCACCTAGTCTTTCCGGCAGCTGTAAGACTTACAGTTTGAAGGTGACATATGGTGACTATGGTATGGCTGTACAGCAGGTAGCTTCCAACACATTTTAGCAGTGACAGTCAGATTCATAGCAGTTACTTCAACAGTTAAAAGGCAAATACAGAATAAAAAGCACTTCCAGAAACTGTTGCCAGAGTCAGCAATCCTAATTATTGCTTAATGCTTGCTCTGGCAGATGTGTCCTCAGCTGTACCCTCCACCTTCTAAAAGACTTGCAGAACAAAGCTGTCCAATGTATCTGCATAAGCCATACTTGAAAAAGCAGGCCAGAAACCAAAGGATGGCTTTCTTCTTGAAGCAAGACCACTATTAAAGATAGCAAGATTATTTTGAGGAAGACCAAGAGGTAGCTTTTTTAACTCTTACACGGAGCAAGCATACAGTAATACAGGAAAGATGCATGCTTGAAACTTCCTCACAAGCAATGCAGATGGTGGTCATATACTGAGAGCAAAGAGAGCTAATTCAGTAATTTAAGAGTGAATTAGCAGTAGGACAGCAGTAAATTCTGATGATCTTCTTGATGTGAGAAGCAAAAGCCAGCAGAGAAGTTTTAATGATATGAAGGAAGAATTCAACAATGGCATTACAGTAGATATGATCAAGGCAATGAGTGACAAAAATGCAGAACAGGACCACATTAAACCTCTTAGGGTAAAAAGGATATAAATTTTTAAGATTTTAAATGTTATCCAGCTACCTAAGAACTCCCAGAGCCTCAAAGAATATCCGTTAAAACAGACACACAAGTACAGTCTGCAAGATTTCAACATCCCTTGGATGTGACTATCTGAACAGAAGCCTAGGGTAAATATAATACCTAAGGTTTAAGAGAGACTATAATATCCACGGTGACAAGAAGGAATTAGTGATGGCAGCCTCTTAGCTTCAGTTAAGAACCCATGCTAAATTTGAGATGAAGCCAGCTATCTGAAAGACCATGCTGAAAACAATGGGTTTTGCCAGAAGATACCCAAGATACAACTGCAATCCAGTTAACACAATCGAAGTTAGACACAAAGATTTTACCCAACAAGGTGAACAGGAAGAAAGCAAAACACAGAATTCCGGGGATCGTACTGAACAACAGAAAGGAAGCTAACAAAGAGGCAAAGCTCACACAAAAGAAGGAAGTAACAGAAACTGAATAGGACAACATTTCAAAGGGAAAAAAAAAATCAATTACATTAACGAAAGGAAAAACATACACTCTGAACTAAGACTGACATCAGAGAATTACTAAATATTTTGTCATGGATGATTTCATGTTCATGTCTGCAGAACCCAGGAAGAAGAGAATCTGCAGTGGAACTGGCAATAGGGAACTCCAGACTGTGATGACAAACACATCCAGAGATGAAAGGGATGCTGTCAGTGATGCAAGAAGTAAAGGAGACTGTCACCATCTGGGGAAAGCCATGCAGACAGCTCACAGACACTAGCTAGCTAATAGAGCCATGTTAAAAATTGCTGCCTCAGACATCATTGCATACTAGGACTAGCAAAATTACAACTTTGCCAGACACCAGGAAGTCATTAGCACTCAATGGCCATGGATTAAGTGTGAAGCATATTAGGAAAAAACAGCTGGCTCCAACTAAAAGAAGTATCCTTCATTTTTCTTCTTCTTTTGGTCAACAAGAAGTTTCAACAAAAACTGACATAACAAGGAAGAGTTCAACAGTGGCATTACGTGCTCACGGCAAGCTTGATTTTCAGCAAAATAACTGATCATGTTTTTTCTTCTGAGCCACATGTCTTCTGAAAGTATACAGAAATCTAGACTTCAGGGTATAGCAGAGACATCTCAACACTGTTCACACAAGTCTCCTTCCTAGAAGGAAACTTCCTAAACTTAAGGAAAGAAATCTACACAGAGCACCCATATATGACTATCTCTCAGTCAAGTGCCTCTACAACAGCTGAAACAAGTAAGTTTACCATTCCATACTCTCTCTTCCAACTGGAAGAAAACCAGACACTTAACTACAAAAGTACAGGCAAAGGCAGATAACACTATGAAGATGCAAGATTTAAAATAAGTATTACCAGAACAGGATGAGGCAAGTGCAAATTAAACTTGAAGGGAGAAAGAGAATAAACAAAAAAAAAACCCAACAAACAATTCCCTCAATACTGTAAACTCACATTGCATCACACAGTATTTTCATGCAAGCTTTCCTAGGGGACAGCGTGAAAGCAAGCCATGCCTCTGGCACACAGAAAGACAGCAAGGGAGAAATGGGGTTGAGCAAAAGAGAAAAACAGAGAAGCCTTCAGAAGTGCAGTCAGATTTTAGTAAGGTAAGTAAATTAATTTACTAGAAAGATGGAAACTGAATTAAAGGTACTAGCAGAAGACAGCCTGGTCAAGAGATTGGTAGGTCCTCCAGAACCTGAACAGGAAAAAACCAAACTCAAGATACATCAAAGCTTGAACTTATGAAAGCAAGCTCTTGTGACAGAGGACAAGTATGAAAGTATCAAAGAATAGAACAGTGGATAAAGATACTCAGTAACACACAAAAGAAGGAAGAAGCTGAAAGTGTCAGCATTGCTGAAGTAGCAAAAGATACCAAGCACCAAGGACTACAGAGATTTACAAACAATACTTTGACCAGGTGATGGTTAGAAAGAGGGAACTCAAAACAGAACAAAAATTAGTTGGACAATTCCAGACTCTGATCTTGAGCAACCCAGATCCGAGGCCTACACTCTGGAACAACACACATATGGAATTCCATCAGCAAGCAACTCAGAGCAGCATCCAGCATAGAAATCTCAAGTGCCAAAAACGCACAAAACATACAAGCATGATTTTTCCAGAAAACCACCAGTCACGACAAGTGTTTTATACAGTAACTATAAGTATGCAGGCAAGAATAGCTGTGCTAAAAAAATCATTAAGAAGAGTTACTTGCAAAATACAAAATACAAATCTATTATCTTCTGCATAACCCATATTATATACTTCTTAGATTTGTATACCAGAGAAATAAAGTCTTATTTCTGTGTTTCTGATGTATCAAACCACAGCATCATGCAAGCCACTGCACGATTTACATCCATGGTGAAAAAAGTGGCACGTGTGAAGGACTCAACAAGGCAGTTCTGAAGCTAATCATATACTGTGAACACCTGCTAGTTTTTCAGCAAATACACTTAAGACAATAACTTACTGTGCAATCATCTCAGGGCAACATCTTAACGAATCAACTCTAGATTAAAGAGGGATGTGCTACATTTTTCCATTTCAAAGCCACAGAACCAAAGGTAAATATAAATGCAAATATATATGTACTTTTGTGCAGAATAAAACGATTAGACTAAAGAGAGGTAAGATTTGACAGCGATATAGTCTTTAAAATTTCATTCACCTATGACATACTTAACTGGACACAGACAGCCAGACTCAAACAGAGCCTGGGCCAAACACGACTATGTCAACATTGAAGAGTGTTGTATTCGGACACTCCACACCCAACTCATCCGGCCTCTGCCCCTATCATCGGCCCGTGACTTCCCGGGGCCCACTGCCACAGCCCACTCGCGATCAGTACCTGGCAGCGCAGGAAGAGGACGCGGCAGTGAAGCTTCAGGAAAGGGCTAGGCCGGTCACCGCGTAAAGACTCAGCCAGGGGTGCCCGGCTAAAGTCGCGACAGCGCAGCTCCAGCTCAACTGGATGGAGAAGTGGGAATCGCTTCGCACCGAAATTAAAGGTTATCCGCCTTCCATCATCGCTCCCCCCAAGCCCCCCACGTTCCTGCGCCCGCGCCTCCGCGCCCCG
>NW_010538923.1:0-16732 GCF_000687285.1 Phaethon lepturus
CCCCGGATGGCACCGAGACGCCGGGACACCGGGAAACCCGGGCCAGAGCTTTCCGTTCCCCCGCGCAATCCGATCCCCCCTTCCGCCGCTGTGAGGCGCCGCGCCTGGCTGCGGCCAAGCCGGGAATAGGGCCGGGACGGCGACTCCGGTTTTATTTATGGCCGGGCAGAAATTGCCCCCTGTCTCTGCTGATGAATTATTAGTCGCAGGTGACACGTTATTTCCTACAAATAAGACACATTGTTTATTTCAGCATCCTAAAAGCAAATAACCGATTCCCAGTGGTTGGAGAGTTTGCAACTAACACCAACGTCAGGTATGAGGTACGGTGCGTTTGTCACACAGGGGGTACCCTGCTGCATGATAAACACACCACAAGGCCAAACCCTGCGGCCTAAAAGGCTGGGAAGGGGTGTCTGGAAGGGAAGGGGGAAAGGGACATTTCCCCGGTAAGTCGAAACAGACCTTCAATAACCCGTGCGCACAAAAGTAACAGTTTTGCAGAGTTTTGCCTTCTCTTCAGGAGAGAGGGATCAAACAAGTGCAGGGGCGCCAGGGCTGAAGGACAGATGGGGGTCCCTGCGTAGCCAGAGTCCTATCGGCAAGCGCAGCTTGGATGAGGCCACTGCAGAGGAATGCCAGGCAAAGGGCTGAAAACATGCAGAAAATGATAGAAACTGTTTACAGTTGAGCCCTGCGTCCAGTTCTGGGGTCCCTGGCACAAGACAGACATGGCCCAGTTACAGTGGGTCCAGAGGAGGCCACAAAAATGGTCAGGGAGGTGGCACAGCTCTTCTGTGAGGACAGGCTGAAAGAGTTAGGGTTATTCAGCCTGGAGAAGAGAAGGCTCTGGGGACACTTTATTGCAGCCTTCCAGTACCTAAAAGGGGGCTTACAAGAAAGAGAGAGAGCGGCTTTTTACCAAGGCCCATAGTGACAGGACAAGGGGCGACAGTTTTAAACTGAAAGAGATAAATTTAGATCAGACATAAGGAAGAAATAGTTTTACAATGAGGGTGGTGAGACATTGGAACAGCTTGCCCAGAGAAGCTGTGGATGCCACATCATTGGAAGTGTTCAAGATCAGGTTGGACAGGGCTTTGAGCAACTTGACCGAGCGAAAGATGTCTCTGCCGACAGCAGGGGGTTGGACTAGATGATCTTTAAAGGTCCCTGCCAAACCACTCTGTGATTCTACCTCATAAAAGAACGTTCCGATGGCAGCGCAAAGTTGTATTGGGTTTGCATGGCAAGGTTGGGGGAGGGGGGAGCTATAGGGGTGGCTTCTGCAAGAAGCTTCCCCCATGTCTGATGGAGCCAATGCCAGCTGGCTCCAAGACAGACCTGCCACTGGCCAAGGCTGAGCCCATCAGCAACAGTGGTAGCACCTCTGGGATAACGTATTTGAGAAGGAGGAGGAAAAACTTATGGCACAACTGCAGCCAGAGAGAGGCGTGAGAATATGTGAGAGCAACAATTCTGCAGACACCAAGGTCAGAAAAGGAGGGGGAGGAGGTGCTCCAGGTGCTGGAGCAGAGATTCCCCTGCAGCCCATGGTAAAGACCATGGTGAGGCAGGCTGCAAGCTGTCCCCCTGCAGCCCATGGAGGTCCCTGGCAGGACCTGTGGACCCATGGAGAGAGGAGCCCAGGCTGGAGCAGGTTCATGAAGAACTGTAGCCCATGGGAAGGACTCATGTTGGAGAAGTTTGTGGAGGACTGTCTCCCATGGGAAGATCCCCACACTGGAGCAGGGGAAGAGTGTGAGGAGTCCTCCCCCTGAGGAGGAAGGAGCGGCAGAAACAACATGTGATGAACTGACTGCAACCCCCATTCCCTGTCCCCCTGTACCACTCAGGGGGAGGAGGTAGAGAAAATTGGGAGTGAAGTTGAGCCTGGGAGGAAAGGAAGAGTGGGGGGAAGGTTGTAAAGATTAGGTTTCATTTCTCATTACCCTACTCTGATTTGCCTGGCAATAAATTCAGTTAATTTCCCCAAGTCTAGTCTGTTTTGCCCATGACAGTAATGGGTGAGTGCTCTCCCTGTCCTTATCATGACCCACAAGCCTTTTGTTATATTTTCTCTCCCCTGTCCAGCTGAAGAGTGGCTTTGGTGGGCACCTGGTGTCCAGCCAGGGTCAACCCACCACAAAAGTGCAAGAGGTTCATTATAAAAGTGTTAATAAAACACAAGGACATGGATGAGGCTGGTTGGGTTGTAACCCCACTGGGACAGAGAATTTACAGTCATTAGAATTTTGACTCAGCCCCCTGCGTGTACATCTCAATAGGGACCCTATTAGGCAAATCTTAAACTTTTTCTCAAAGTTTTCACATAATGACAGACTGTAGATGTTTTCCATTTTTTATATTTAAGAAATCTGCCCTAGCCCAGTAATTGCAGAGGGCCAGTCAAAGATGTATTTTATGTGGCTGCAGTAATTTTTATTGTCTTTCTGCTCTGTCTGTTGAGCCCCTTCTCTCAGCCCTACTGGGAATTCTAGCAGCAATCGTTTATGGTGATGAAACTCCCAACAGCATGGCTCTTTCAAAACTATTTGGCTAAGATTCCTGGAAGTTAAGGCTGTAAGAAAGCCAAGAACCAGGTGGCAGTGAGGAACTCAGCTTACAAGGTGAAATTTCAGCTTGCTTTTCCAACACGTGCATGATCTAAGCCCCTGCTACTCACAAAACAGTTACAAAAGGTTTGCCCACATTTTGTCTTGTATCAGTAAGGCAGAGAAAAGTTTTCACCCAGGTTTCTTTACTGGGACATTTTATTTGGTTTTGACCTTTTAAGTTACCTGCAGATTACTGAGGTCCCAATAAAGGATGCGAGTGAGTACCCATTTGTCACATTGTGCTGAAGACCTCATCCTTGCCCAGTCCTACCCTCCCCACTCATGGGGCAGAACTATTCTTACTTGCAATGAAACAAAGATAAAGGGTAATAATATATGTCTGTCTTTTAAAATAGTGAATTAACCTGGGAATCAATCATCTTTCACTGATGTGCAGCTTGCAGCATCATGTCAGCTGATTGAACAATAAAACATAGAATTTGATAATCATAATTCTGTCTTTGCACAGAAGATACACCCAACCACCTCCCCCTCACTGTTGATGAGCACAGATAGATACCTCATTGCTATATTAAAAAAACCCAACCAACAAAAAAAAACTTATTTACTGACAGATTTTATATACATTGATGAAGCAGAAGCTGGCAGCATTTACAGGCCAAAGCATAAGATGATTTTGCAGGCTCAGTATCTCAGCAGAACTGTCTTTGAGAAATCTTTTTTGGTATCTGGAAGAAGCAGTCTACCTCTTAATTTAGCAGCATTAGAGATCAAATCAGTCTCATCATCAGTGACTCTAAGTAACATCTGAGCTAGTTTGCAACACGTAAGCCAAATTTTAATACTACAGAACAACATTCATTTGCAGTTAAGCTTAAATGCTCAATGAAACACATTAAATAGTGTTGCTCATTACTTCAATAGCATACAATCATTTATTAACCTAATTGAAAGACAGCCGAGTCTTGTAGTTAAAATGGGGATTAGGACAGCCTATAGCTAAAAGCTTGGAAACGCTCTATGACCACAAGCAAGTCTCTTAGCCTTCTAGATGTCAATTTCCCAGCTATAAAAAGTGCATAATATTTGCCACGTAGCATCTCATAACATTATTCAGAAAATTACTTAAGCATTTAATAATTGCAGATCACCTGATGATATCCCTTTTTCTTTTTAAAGCATCTCTTTCATAAAGTCTATTCAGTCTTTGCAATCTGTCCTTCATGAAACCTTTGGTGCAGTCTGAAGCAAGAATGCAAGCAGCTGAGTTCTGCTTCTGCCTAATAACAAATTAAGGTAGCAGATCCACAGCTGGTGTAGATTGTTGTAATTCTCTTGATTTTAATGAAGCTGTAGCAATGTATACCAGCTGAGGACCTTCTTGTATAGTACTGGGAGTTAGCAGGGACTGGAATCCACATATACTAAATTCAATCTTATAGCCCAATTATAACAAAACAGGTGAATTCATTCAATATGTTTTTATAGAAGACCCTGGGAACACAGAGAATCAATTATTTTCTTTTATGATGCCAAAGAATAAAATATGCATGGTTTGTAGGAAATAACGTTGCAACATTTTAGCAACAATGCAAGACCTCCTAGGAGTGCAAAATGATTTTATTTTAAATCTAAACTGATTTCAGTCATTCACTTATATCTTCTTCCCACATCTTGGTTTTGGATATGCCTTTTTGTAACCTGACTGTAATTATTTTCACTGTCCTGTCCCACACTGGCAAGACATTGGGATTTATTTACTCACTGCCCTTTGCCTCCTTATCTGGGTGTCCTGCTAAGCTGTATGTAGATATGTGCTAGGATCCTGACGACCTGCTAATCTAGGTGCTATGAATACGTGCCATTCTTGTAACTGTTCTCCAGCTGCTTTTTAGGTTAAACAGATCTGGCTGTAGTGATAGCTACAGTGTCACATGTAAGATTCTTTTTTTAATTCGTTTTTTTGACAAGACAAGAAAGCACAAAAATAAACAGTGAAAGAATTCCTAAACTTTCCTTAAATAAAAATTGGACAATAGTGTAATTCCATTACCCTGAACTGAATTTTGAGATCTTCAAATGCTGAATTGTCCCTTCATTTGTGAAAGAAAACATTATTTCTACTTGCTACAACATAAGCTATGTAACTCTTTTACCCTACTATTCTAAAATGCATATTACTCCACTGCTTATAGATGTCACACTGTTTGGAGTAGGTATTAGCATCTTAGTTTTAATGTTAACAAAAAATAAGTAATCGCTCTTTTTGTGGGTGTATGCTGTAGTATACTGATATGGAAAACCAGGCCTTGTTCAAATAAATTTCAATTATCTTTAATTTATAGGAACTATAAGATTTTGCCTTAAAATATTGTAAAGATGCTTCTGCAAACTGACAGTTGGCAATTCAATTGTAAGAGTTTCAGAGGCAGTGTGTGAGTTAACTGCAACACGTTATCATTAATGTTGTGTTCCGTACTTTAAACACGTGCTGTATATGCAATATGTTACAGAGATTTTGCTGGTGTTATTTTTATTGAATTCTGGGCTAAACAGGCACATAACACAGTGTATAACTTGCTAATGTGTCAGTTAATGCCATCTCAGGGCTGAAGTAAATTGAAAAGACTTTTAAAAGAGTGAATACGCATTTTGTGCTAGTCTTAGGTTTCCTAAGACCTTTTTTTTTTCCTAAACAGTCCATCTTAAAGCCCTCTGGTGCATAACAATGAATTGTGGAGATATTTGTTTAATTCATCTCAGAAATATTTATTCTACACGTACAAGCATCATATTTTATTTGATTAAGCACTATGTGTGGCAAAAGCTCTGTTAAGTTCTCTGTGTATGCTCAAAACAAAAAGCAACTTTTAATGACCTTTTTGAGGAAAGTAAACCTTACTGAACTAAACTTATAAAAAGCTAAATCATATTGAAAAATAAATTTTAAATTAATATGATGAAATTTTATAGGCAACACATTTAGTTCTGTGAAATGTAAGAATAGTTGTATTTCAATACCTTTAAGATATAGTTCTGCCCAACTTCCACTAACTTTTTGGCTTTGTCTAGCAATATATTTTGCTTTGTTTAGCAGTATATTTCAAGATAAATTTAATATCTGGTGTAGTATATTTAAAACTGATACACAAAAGAGTTTATTTAGATGTTCGCTTGTTGAGTAAAAAACCCACAAATTGCTGGCTCACAGACCTTAATCTCTAGAATCCCTTAAGAATCCCTGCTTTGAAATTAGTTGCAGGCTCTATCAATTATATCTATTTAAATGGACAAATTTAATTACTACAGAAGAGCAATTGATTTTTAAATTACCACTGATTGCACAGTGGGTATCTCAGTGGGAAGACAGGTACATGCAGGCTCTCAAATGGAATCAATGTATTAATTAATCTACAGATTGACGTACTCCATAGAAAGTTCCTCTTCTCTTCACCTCCTTCCTGTAGATTAATTTGTTTCAATTTAAAAGGTATTTCTGATGATCTAGAAGTGAAAAATTCAAATGCAATGTAAAATTGCACATGCTGTGCATAATATGTAAGTTTTTGTTTCTGACTTCGCACATTCGGTGCCATTTGCTAGCCTGGGTGGCCTCTGAGCGATAAAGCATTCCTTACAACGTTGAAACATTACACTATAGCAATATCATGGCAAGGTGTATGTACGTATGCAGGAGTGGAGATGAAAATTACTCTGAGTAAAATGGAAAGGAATTCTTTAATGGAACCAGTAAAATGAATATAAACCAAAACAGACCGAGAGAAAACAAACATTTCCACAGTACTCTGTCCAGGGCTGGGCTCCCCCATACAAGAGGGAGATGGACATACTGGAATGAGTCCAGAAAAGAACGGCTAAGATGATTAAGGAGCATCTGTTATATGAGGAGAGATGAGAGAGCTGGGACTGTTTAGCCTCAGGAAAAGAAGACTCAGCGGTGATTTTATCAATGTGTATAAACACATAATGGGAGGGAGTAAAGAAGTTGGAGCCACATTCCTCCCGGTGGTGGCCACTGAAAGGACAATAGGCAAAAGGCACAGATTGAAATATAGGAAATTTCACCTAAACATGAGATGAAAAAACTTTTTGGTTTGACAATGGTAAAACACTGTAAGAGGCTGCCCAGAGAGGTTGTGGAGTCTCCATCCTTGGAGATATTCATGACCTGGCTGTCCCTGTCCCTGAGCCAGCCACCTGCTCTTGCTGACTGCTTTGGGCAGAGGCTTGGAATAGATAATCTCCAGAGGTGCCTTCCAGCCTCAGTCATTCTGTGATTCTATGGTTATTGCTATCAGGCTTAAGGTTTGTGTAAGGGACCTGTAATATTTCATTTTTAAAACTGTTTTCTAGTCATGAAGTGTGTAGGTCCTTATCTTCAGAAGTTTCTGAGGCCTATGTAGTCAAAGAAACATAAGCATCTACCTGCCTACTAATAATGTTCTTTTAGAGTAAGACACTGAATCCAGCTATATGATATTATAACATCTTAAGCCTATGATTTCACTGAGAATCTTGATCTAAGTCTACAAAGGACTTGAATTTTCCTGCATTGACAGCAACTATTATATTTTTTTTCAGGGCAGAGCTTTTTGTCATTTGTTTTTCTGGAATGGTTTGGTTTGAAGAGCACTGGAACTAGTACAAGGGAGAAGAAAAGAATCTGCAGTTGGAGCAGATGGAGGCTTGAGAGACCAAAGGAGCTGGCATTTAAACTGGCTTATAATTCTGTGGGACCACAGCTTGAGTTAAGGAGAAATAAATGAGTTGGGAACACAATAGTCAAAATTACTGATGGACAGGCCAGTTTCTGTGTCACTCCCTGGGGAAAAAGTGTCAATAATAATATTTGGAGCCAGTTATTCCTGGATGTGGTAGACAATTCTGAATGATTACTGAATCAGTTATAGTTGATACTATTTTAGAATTGATTTACATTTGGTTTTGGCAAGCAGTAAGTGCACTAAAGAACAGTTGGTCATAAAAATAACCTTCTTTTAAGTGATCACATATAGATTACATTTAGATTAACTGGAGGATTAATAGAAGTTGGTCTTTAGTTTCTTGATTTCAAAAGGAAAGAGGAACTTCAAGAAATTAGGAGAATTAATTAAATCAAAGACTGGTCAGCAAGGAAAGCTGAAGCTCAGTGATAGGAACTGTAGTGGGGAAATAAGAATTGCCAAAAGTCAAACATCAGTAGTCTTAAAAAATACATAGCAAAAGGTTCTTCAGCCACAAAAATTTAAGAGAACAGTGAGATCTCGGTGCACTGAGGAGGAAGGAGCAATGGAGGATAAATTGTTCCAAATGTATTTGAATATTTTGCCTCAATTTTCAATATGGATGACAACATAGTTGAAAGGAAAGGGGCACTGAAAATCTGAAGTAGCGGCAAAACTTTTAAAGTTTGATGTGGGTCAGTTAGGAAAGCTGTATGTTTATTTTTTCAGAAGTATAATGGAAGTAGTATATGAAACACATGACCCCCTGTGACAGCAGGAAATTGGATTTGATGAACCAAGGAATCCTTTCTGCTGTTAAACTCAAATGCTTCTGTATTGACTTGCCCAAAAACTCCTGTCCATCAATACAATTAGTTTTTTCTATACCACAGAGAATCTTGACAAATCAAAGTATCTTGATTTCTAATATAAATGTTTTCATTTAGATTTGATCTTGTAACTTAGAAAGTATGGACACATCATTGCATGTGAATGCAGTGGGATGCAAATGGTAAAATTATCTATCTGGGGTAACTAATAATTGTTTTAAATTTCAAGATCAGGAATTTAGTACCAATCTACATTCATTCTTGCAAGTATCTTTCTACAACCAGATGCCTGCACACATGTAGAGTCCTTTAAAACTCAGTATAGCTCTCTGCAGGTGCAAAATCTTCACTATAAAGCTAGTCTGAAAATCAGGAACTGAGTCTCACATAGAGTTACAAGTAGCCCAAATATTTCTGATAACTTAAGTACTATGTTGAAATTCAATGTGCTTCATGTCAGCTAAAGTCATATTGCAGGGGGCATAAGATTATTAACTTGGAGAAAAATACATTTCTGGCTTCTAAGGATAGATTTTTACTTGCATAAGATCTGTAGGACTGGATATTAAGGTAAAAGATATTTTCCATCTTACAGTGCTTCACCCTGCTGACTTCAGATTTGAAATATCTTCTTCTTAACATGAGTAACAAAAAAGGTTAAGGAAATAGACAATTTGTAAATTTTACACACCCTCTGTGGTGGGTTGACCTTGGCGGGATGCCAGGTGCCACCAAGCTGCTCTATCACTCCGCTCCTCAGCAGGACAGGGAGGAAGAAATCAGGATGGAAAAAAAAATAGCCAAACACCTGGGTCAAGATAAAGGCAGTTTAATAAGCAAAAAGCAAAGGCTGCACATGAAAGCAAAAGAAAACAAAAGATTTGCTCTCTACTTCCCATCAGGAGGCAATGTTCAGCCACTTCCCAGGAAGCAGGGCTTCAGTATGCGTAGCCATTGCTCTGGAAGACAAACTTTGCAAAAACGAACGCCCCCCTGCCCCGCTTTCTCTTAGCTTTTATTGCTGAGCTGACGTCATATGGTATGAAATATCCCTTTGGCCAGTTTGGGTCAGCTGTCCTGGTTGTGCTCCCTCCCAAGATCTTGCCCACCCCCAGCCTATGGGTGTATGAGGGGAATGTTGGAGAGACAGCCTTGGTGCTGTGCCAGCGCTGCCCAGCAGTAGCCAAACCACCGGTGTGTTATCAACACCGTCCCAGCTACCAACGCACAGCACAGCACTATGAGGGCTGCTGTGGGGAAAAATAACTCCACCTCAGCCAGACCTTATACACCTTCCAAGTCCTCCAGTTCTCACCATACACTATGGGTACTCATGTCAGTCTACACATTTACTTGTGCGTCTTTTACTACCCCAGAATTGTCATGAGACCATGACACCTTTTCACGTAAATGCCAGACCCCAGCTGTCTGCTGCCCTCTGAGAGCTAGAAAATGCTGATTCTTCAGGGTTCCACCCCTTCCTTCCACAGCTTGTCTACCTTTTACCATGTGTTATTGGAGTTGTCAGCTTTCTATTGAAGCCCTGTAAGCAAAGGGATATAGTTTGGATGTCTGGTCAATCCTAAGAGCTCCGTGTGATCCTTTTAAAATCTGGAAGCAGTCATATTTCCATTTTTGTCCATCTGAATTTTATTTGTTCACAAACCCTGTCTATCCTTGCCCTAGTGGGGATGTTGGGCCTTTTCTAGGACAAAGTCCAAACTACCTTGTTTGCTTGACATCAGTCATCTGACATCACCACACAGACTGACGGCATAAACAAGCTGTCAGGCTTAGGCATGAAGTTCCAGGACTTGTCTTCACATAAAGTATATCCTTGAGTCAGCTATAAAAAGAAGCTTTCTTGCTAGTAGTACTGAGTGGGTTGCCCAGAGCTAACTCTGAAAGCTTTCCAGCAAACAGTATGGATAAGTGACATGTTTGGCTTCAAAACTGACACTGAGACTGCTTCTGCCCAGTAGTGTGACCACTGCCGTATAGGTATGTATGGGCTTTACACAGAAATTCGGAAAACCGTGATGCATTCCTTAGTTTGTAACTACTTCTGCTTTATCTTTTAGTCAGAAAGGAAATAATATTCTGAACAACTTCCTGGGCTCTGTGGACTAAGTTTGGTAACTTGCCATTCAAACTCTTGTTTCAGTAAGTCAAAAGCTGAAGATGCTTCACTGTAAGAGCCTGTCTGTGGTCTGGCAAAAACATGACACAATTTTGCCATCCGAGGATGAATTACGAGTTTACATGAGACATTTGTTATAAAACCACCCTCTTTCCTATAGTAACAACTTAATAACTTCAAAAAGGTAATAAGACTTCATAATCTGTAGGTGTTCAGCCGATGAATAGATGAAGAAGTAGACAATCCCAACACCTAACAGATACCTGGCAGAGACCAGTACAATCTATAGAAAGATTAGGAACCAAAACACCAGTCCAAAGAGAAAGTTTCCTCTCTTATTGAATGCTGACAACTGGAGTGGAAGTAAAACGGTTCTGTGTGTCCTGTTACTTGCCTAAGTAGATTTTGGGAACCTAATGACCAGAAATCTCATATCTTGCCCAGGTTTATGAGTTAGAGGCAAGGCACTCCGTTGCTGCAAACATCTAAATTTCAAGAGGAATGAATGATTACCTGAGAAACACATTGCCATAGTTACCTGCTAATCAGCAATAGTCAGAGTTGGCCAATTCATAACAGTTTTACTACTCTTCACCACGGTCCTGCACCATCTTGTGTTTTTGTCTGAGCAGACCATAGGATTCCTCTCAGTCCTGCACAATGTTTGCTGAACCATGTCTTCATTCATATCTTCAGAATCTTTGTTTTAATGTCACAGCACAACTTTGGATATTTTTTCAGCAGCCTATCTATATTAATCACAGTAAAGAATAACAGGTCTTCAGTGTTTCTCCATGCCACCTACTAGTATTTTGAAAATGGCACCGTTTAGGGGAAAAAAAAAAAAAAAAAGAATGATGGAATGAAACAAGAGAAGTTATAGGAACTATTGAGTTTCACTCCTGGACTGAGATTGTAAGGTTTTCTATTAGGGATCCAACTCCGACAGTGCATGATGTGATAAATCCTGCAACACATGTAGTACACAGCAGAGCAGTATAATGTATGACCATGGTGTTCAGCACCTTTTTTAAAACACTGTAGTGCAGTGTAATCACAACACCACAAAGGAAGGATGTTTAGATGTGTGTGTATGGACACAGCAGGGTGGGAGCCGGTGTTGCAAATCATCTGACCCTGAGAAAAAAATTTGCAGTTTTCAAATGTGGATGTAACCCTAGAAGAGCATGAAACTAAAAACTTAGGACACTATTTTGATGCGTGCAAGTGAAACAAAGGACACATTTCTAAACTGTCTCACAGAATGAAATGTTGTACTATTCAGTCTGAGTGTTGCAGCTTCTCATGAGGTTCACTTCGAGAGGAATGTGCAAAGAAAATGTATACTGCAGTACAACTTGCTTGACTACTTCAGCATCATAGTCAGCAGCATTTATCAAAAAAATACAACACTGAAAACTGTGTAAGGTATTTCATTCTTAAAACTTACCAGATACTTATGGCAAACAACATCAGTTAATCCTGATTTATTTTGCTTGCATGTTGTTGTCATCTACTTTCCTATTGTACAGCTGGCTTGCGACAATATACTTAGTGGATGAGATACAATTGTTTTTAAATTTGATTGTACCCTTTGCACTTGACATGCTAAGGTTGGGTTAGAACTTCCCTTATAAGCTCCTGTTTGCCAGGGTTTATGTCACAACCATAAAAACATGCTTCTGACGTAGTCTGGCTACTTAAGATCGCTGTCTAAGGAATAATTAAATTATGCATAATTAAAATATAGTTTCCATGCATTTCCATACATTAGAACACAGTTTTATTAACCTAGATTTTATTAACTTAGATTTTTAGTACATAGATCAAAGGCTGCTTAGTGCTCCTTTCTTTACAACCACATATCTTTTTTTTCCTCTGCATCACATATACTTGGCTGATAGAACTTCTCAGGTGTTGTTACCTCCAAGAAGATTCTAGTTACATACTGAAAAGAAAAATTAGACAAAAAGAAAGTTCATATGTTGCTAAATATTCCCAGATAGGTAATCTCAGATTCCTTTAAAAAAAGGGAAAGGTTAAGTACTGCATTAGCTTGCATACTAAGGATTATAAAATTATAATGATACTATCAGGAGATGTTTTTGTATAAATTTACTTAGTCATATGGGGCCTTCATTCCTCATTTTCTTACATATTATAAAGTCACCAAAACTAACGCAAAGCTCTCATAAGTGGAACTGGTCAAGAACTGCTTGGTGAAACCACCTTTTTGTCAGAAAACGCTCATTCACTAAAACTGTAATTTTTTTGAGCCATCTATCAGTTTTAACACAACTGTTTTTGGTGAAGTTCTCTCATGTCAAGCCTGTGTTTTTCTGATTGAAGCTGGAAGGTGAGACCCTCCCAAAGAAAGAGCGAGCTAAGGCATTCATAGGGGATGTGGAAAATCCCACTTTAGATCTCTGCTCTCAATTTGGCAAAACTGGAATTTAAACCAATGTGTATGTGATGTGTGCCTGAGGCATGAGGCTGCTGAGTGTCGCTGTTTTACTATTTAGAACAAACAGCTCAGAGTTAACCTACTTTACTGTAGAATCAGAGATTTCCTGAAACCTGCCCAGCTCTAGATATATGTAGCAGCTGTTGTCAGTATAAATTAAAGCATTTTAGTCCCATAAAATATTGTGCCATGTTTACACAGGTACAAATGATCTCACATAATGTGAACTAGCAGAAAGGCTGCCTCTGGAAGTGGTCAAACTTGCTTCAGGTGTGCACTGCATACAGTCAGATCTAAGAAACCAGAGAGGTGATTTGATGCCATTGAGATGATACATTAACATTTAAAAAAACAACTAAAATTTAGATGCCAGCATATGTGAATGCTTCAAAATATACCTCAACAATCTTGTATTGTCTGAATATGTGCTCAACATATACACTGCAGTCAAAAAATTGGTTATCAGGGAATTCATTGATAATACTGGCTTGAAAATTTTAAATTTAAAATATATTAATCCTCTTCCTCATCTCAAAATAGAAAGCATGTAAGCCACGATTTGTCAGCGGGCCGTGTCTTGTGCTGTACCCAGACATACTGTGATCTTGTTTATGTCTATGAAGTAGATGATGAATGTGCTTTTTGTCTTAATGATGAATATTCTGCCTTATGCTTAATGAGGAAGATTCAGGTGAAGCATCTGGAATTTCTGTCTGTAAGATGAACCCTTATCTATAGAGACCGATCAGAGTGAAGATGGGTGTTTCAGGATGCTGTAGTTTCTAGGGCAGCTTGTTATGTGGAAACAGAGAGAGATGAGGAAGATCAGAGCAGAAGACCCTAATTTTTCTTCATTTTATTCTCTTTATTTTTCTATTCTCTCCCTGCATTCCAGAAAAGAATTTATTTTCAGGGGGAGCCATCCATAAACCTTATTATTCTAATTTTGGGGGCCATATTTCCAGCCTTCTCCATAGGATAAAGTAGGCAACTCACCTTCCCCATGGGGAAAAAAAAAAAATTAGTTTATTTCAGTTTATCAATTTTGATCAGAAATTCAAGTGGGAGAAAAGTGAGGAAGATCAAACTGTCTGTCTATTTTCATTGTAGGTTTGAACATTAGGGCAGATCCTTTAGTAATGAAGAGGTCAGATTTCCCGTGTACCTAAAATATAGTCTTCTCATGATTAGATTTCAGGTAGCTTAAAGCAGCATAAACATATCAAGTCTCTACACAAACTCACTTGCAGTGCATGGCTAGCAAAGAGTATGATGAAAACAGTGACCTGAGAATTTTGAAAACCTCTGGCATGAGTACTTCAGTTACAAATAAAGATATAGTGAGAAGTACGGGGAACTTAGGAAACCACTAGGGGTTAATATTCCAATAGAGAACATGAAAGATTAGTCTGAAATTAAAAGCACTTTTCATATCTCTAGTATAATTGAAGCAAGGAAAACAGTTGGTGAACATGTCACTTACTTTTTAGACGTCACAGCTGTCCACGTGCTCGCCACATCACCCTGTTCAATTTTTAGAGTTTTTAATATGAATATCAATCCTTCTTTTCATAAATGTAACCCATAAATTCCAGGAATCCCTTAGGAGTTTTCTCAGACTTTATTTAATGCCCCACAAGAAAGGATGTAAAAGAGACCTTTCTTTTGTAAAGTGATCCTATAATTCTGTTCAATATCCATCATTTTCAAGGCCAAGTAATCATATTTAATGGATCCTAAATTACTTTCTGTCAGGCAAGGATTCCCTCGATAATATTAACCAGTACAGAGGACTGACACTTGGAGGACTGAAACTAAGAGGTTATTTTATTGCAAGCAGCTTACAAGTACTTAGACGGGGTGGTGCTCACTAGCCCTGCAGCAGGTAAGGGTCACTGTTTCCCTTTTGACCTGTGCTTTCAATGGGTTTTAGCTTGGCTATAAATTCTCAAATTGGTTTCTGCCAAAAAAGCAATGCCTAAGGTGACCTGCAAAGGATTTTTATCCTTTGCTGTGTTTGTCTTCTATTTTTTCTCTCATTTTTATGAGGGCGGGGGGGTGTGTTAGGCCTGGATTTCTTATGTCATATAAAGGTGTTGTCAGGGAGCAGCAAGAGCAAGATGCTGTCTCAGGGAAGGCAAGCCAGGAGCCAAGGGTGACCCAAGGCAGGTGCAGGGCTGTGACTGCACTAACGAAGGTCCAGTCCCGTAGTACCCAAAGAAGAGCACAGCAAGTCTGGTGATGGTAATCAATAGTCCAGGGGTTGCCACACAAATCTGTGGTGGTGAGACAGGTGCAAGTCCAAGCTGCAAAGTCAAGTCAGTGGGTCAGGTCTGGATCAGTGGGGTACGTGGGCAGGCATGGGCAGGGACCCTTGACATGGACCAAGGGCAAGGGCAGGGATCTGAAAGCAGCTTCTGAGCAAGGAGGGTACAACCATGCCTCTTCTTACAGTTCTTTCTCACACAACTCTTTTCTCAAAGGTCTGAACCCAGATTATGCAGCTGCACCATGTCTGCATCGGCTTGAGAACAGACAGACAAATCCCTCGGAGCAGGGGCATGGGGCTGCACTCAGGGTACCTGGTAAATACAATTTTTTCCTACCTCAGTTTTTTTTACTTTTTTCATATTGATTAGCTTTTTCTGCTGAAATGTGTAAGAGTCCAGTGTCATGTCTAGTCTTTCATCTCGAGTTAAGGTTTGTGTAGAGGGGAGGCTGCTGTGCTGTGCAAGAGGTGGCTGGGAAGCAATCCACTCTAAGTGCCTAGAATTTTATGTAGAGAGCTTTCACTAATTCAAAAGTTATGGCATTAATATTTTAACAATGACAATCTTTTCCCAAGTATTCAGTAGGCACTTAAGTTCAACAAATATTTACTAAAAGCTACTTAAACTCATCAGTCAAACATTATCAAAACACTTTCCACCTCAATTTTTTCAGTAGAGAATGGTGCTGAAGATTTCAGGCTAGGAAAGCATGGGCTAGTATGGCCTGGACTGAATTTGAGAAGTACATGATTTTCTGTGGTGTCAAATGGAAAATAATTTATTTGTTATATCTGTTGTATAATTTACTCCAGCAGTAATAAGGAAGGGATCTGCTCTGCATTATTGGAATTAAGGAGTAATAACGGGATACACTGAAAACTTAAGTGTTGTCAATCTTAATATGATGTACTGTAAGGATCTGGGTAACAGTTCTCAGTTTGTTTGCTAAAGACTTCTTTTTCACTGCAGATTAGTCATTTAAAGGCTGATCTTGCTCCCATATGTAATTGGTTACGTGGGTGGGGTAAATGTTATTCAGTCTAATGTGAAATATCATTCACCTTCCACATATAAACGGTTTCGTGGTCAGAGGAAAATGACACAGAGGAAAGTATGATTTTTAGACTTCCTCTTTGCTTCAGTTTATTTCTGTAAAACGGAGAGAGCACATCTTTTCTTGATCAAAATACACTTTAAAATAAAATTAGTTATTACTTGTGAAGTGCTGAAAGACCATGATACTTAGTATCACATGATGCCTATGAATACCTATATTCCTGCTACCTGGAGAAAGTTTCTGTTGATTCTCCCAGAGTCACATTCCACAGACGTGTCTACAGGTGGTAGTACTAAGTCTCAAGTTAAGGAATTTCCAATACTTCTGCATTCAAACCTTTTTCTGTATCATTTCCATAACAAACAAACTAAATAGCTAATAAAGATCCTTCCCTTCTGCCAAGTATCAGTCACATATTATCAGAAGTTTTCTGTGAAATAAATGCTCTTAATACACTTTCTTTCCTTGAAGATTTAAACGAAGTCTTCTGGAGGTGATGATTTAGGGTGGGGCCTTGGGTGGGGAAGACATTAAAATCTGTTTTTTCTAATTTGGAGTGGTCAGGGAATAATACTCTGTGCTGAATGCAAAAAGCAAAAAGCATATATCTGACTTTCATACCTTAGGCCAGTACCCTAACCAGCAGG